>NC_081346.1:30574732-30619295 GCF_029784015.1 Lycium ferocissimum
GTTATTATTATTTTATTTAGTTCACATTGTACGAAGCCCGTAGGGCGCACTATAACATACGGACACCCCTCCTTTAAAAGTTGGCTCCCTTTACCTTTCAAGAACACTTACAAGAGAAGAATCTCACATATTTATTCTCCCTCTCATTCATTCGGCCAAGGCCATTTCTTTTTAGAATTATTGCTAATAATATAATTCATTGCTCATAACGTTTACATCTTTGGCTGCTTTAGCGGTGAGCCTTCAAATCTATATTTTCTTTATCTTACATATGTCAAGAACAAAACACATATCCTATACCCATTTATAAATTCAATTGGTTATCCGATATCGGGGTTAACAAGTATATATCTATAATCAAGGTAAGGTAAAGTAATTAATACAAGATGTAAAAATATATCTTAGGGATATGTATTACAAAAGAGAACATATGTATTTTTTAGAAGATGAGGTACAATAAGATTGTTGCATACAATGTATACTAGAGATAAGTATTTATAATATAACGTACATACGCATGCATGTGATGAGAAAATGATTTAAAAAAAAAAAAGTAAAAATAATATCTATAAGATCTTTATATATAAAGTAGAGTATATACCTTGTAGTTCTCGAAAATATTTAGGTCACTATACTTAGGCCCTAATAGGGAACCTTGTATTATATTTTAGCCTGCTCAAAGTGTTAGTACGAAATGAATTTTGAAAAATAAAGATGAGTTTGGACTTTTATCTTTAAACATTTGGGCGCAGATCCATTAAAGTGCAAAAACTCGCTTTTTTAAAGCGTAAAAAAAAACTCGCTTTTTGACTACTATCTAAATTTAGAGCCACTGACACTCTCATTTTTAATCCTCCAAAACTGGTGTTTTTCCTTACTTCTAAAAATCCATGTGGGAGCCTTCGCATATTCTATACCTAACTCTTACTTGAAACACTTGGAAAACATTGTTAGCACGTTCTTTATTTGAAAAGAGTCTCCAGTTTCACCTTTTTTTTCACCTTTTAAAAAAGAAAATCCCGATTTTCTTACATCCTCAAAAAGTTGACATCATTTATGTGATTACTCTAATACGCCTAATCCGAATAAATATACTAAGTTCAATAAAAAAAAGGGTGGCAGGAAAGATAATGACTAAACTTACTAACATACTTAAGTCGAGTTACGAGTTCACAACAAAAACTACAAAAAATACAAATTCACAAGAGTGTTAGTCAAATAATATGAATAGCATGTATCAAACAATATGAAGGCTTAAAATTTTGAATAAAGGAAGAGCGGAGACTCGAGATGCGAAAGTAGGGGCCGGCTCGACATGAGCAATTAAATCTGCTACTGGCTGTTCTCTGACATGGGCAGAATCCGGAGTTGCCATAACTCCAAATGCTCCCAAGGTTCCTCATGAAAAAAAAAGAAAAAGAAAAGATAAGGATTAGAAACAATTCTCAATAAGGAGAAAAAAGTCTATATAACTTTAATTAATAAAAGCTAGATAAAAGAATCGAACGTAAGACAAGACTTTCTCGTGTCATATTCTCAAAACACAATACCACAATCAGTTTTAAAAGAAGATCAATGCAGTTCCAATTGTTACTTAAACATTCAGCTCTTCTATCTAGTTTTCCAAACTAAATATGGCGTAACCTTTTAGATGAAATAAGCATCATTTAAGTTCAAACAATACTGTCGTGCTTCCAAACAACAGAAATTCAGAGACATATCACATAATTATTCAAAGTTCATAAATAGGGAAACAAGCTAGCATCCATGCCTCAAAGAAGTGTAAACTGTAAAACTTATTATCAGGCTACTCTAACGATACAATTCGAACCATTTGGGGAGAGTATCCCATTTGCTCAAACGGATCCTCTACTCATTCTAAAATTTTTAAGAGAAAGTAGGTAACAGTAGACTACAATAGTCAGGATAATTTTTTTTTTTTTTTTTGGACAGATTGATCAGTTCTAAGGACAATGAATCAATTCTCAGGATGGTCTTTACAACAAATATTACTAAGTCTAATATTTAAACAACCCAGCTCAAAGGTAACTATACTCACATATCAATCAAGCTATCAAGACATGAATGGAGTACAGATAATCAATGCACCAACAGGTGAACTTAAAAGAGTAATACAACCCTCCATTAGGTATAAATACAAATCTCTTAGGCGAAATCTCTTATTTCCTTTGGACAAGAATACACCAGATAAACAACCCAATAACCTTCACAGATCTCAAAAAGTTTTCTAGCAAACTTTACAAGTTTATGTTATCAACAACTTAGGGCACACAAGAGAAACAGGGAACAATCACACTTGTCCACATTTAATTTCCATAAGTAGACAAGAAAATCCCTTTTCTTGGGTGCAAATAAAGTGTAAAATTAGGTTAATACTTAGGGCTCTTAACTACGTCTTATCACATGGACAAATCTGCAGAACACAAGTTTCCCTATAGATTCTCAGCATAGCAACTTAGTTGATTTAAACCTTCGATCAAGATGAAGTGAGAAAAAACACTAATAACAATGGGTATGTTTTCAGTAGTTTCATGGATTCAACATCAAAATAAGTGCTTCTTTTTTTTTTTTTGGGTAGAAAGGAAGCAGAATTTCTAGCAGAACAAGATAATGTCATTTCCCAATCTCCGAAGCCTAAAGATTCAGGATCCTAATTAAATAAAATCTCAGGCACGTAATCGCAGCAAGCAACAACCCCCCATAAAGAAACATTTCAACCAGTTTATATTTAAGGACTGTGACATAGCATATTAATAAGTTTAACAGTGGTCTAAACTCTATCAACTGGCATCGCGAGAGAAGAAAGTTCTAAATATACTCGAATTCCAATTCACTGTTCATTCAAACATATTTTCCCTGTCACTTTAACATGATACATAATAGATACTTAGAGAAAAGAAGCAGAACTCTTTCGACATTTATTCACACATACGAGACAACAACAACAAAAAAATACTAAATGTACATATAAGCTCCTATCATATTCTCACAAATCGGTGGATTTCCTCTTTTTCTTAAATTCATAGTTTCTATCCGTCATAGTGATTTAAGCTAAACGTAGGAACATCCCAGATTTTAACAAATAACTAAAACAGAAAATTAGCCAAGCGACTAAGCTAAACACATATTTGTAAAAAAAAAATGGACATACATTTCATCTCATGGTTTCAAACCATGATTTCAAAATTTTTAAATATAAAACTTTACCCATAAGTTTATATTTTGTAAAAAAAAAAAAACTAAGTTGGTAGATATTTTTAAAAATTACTCCATTAACCATTTGCCAACCTTTATTGATGTCTACCATGTGAGAAGATTATATTAAAGAGTAGTTACATTACTATTCATGTTAAATTTTCTTTTTTATTGAACTAAAGTTTAATCAATTGATGTTGTATTTTTTAGAAAGGCCTTCTAGTAGCGTATTAATTTTTTTTTATGAACTATGATTTGCTCATTTGGTAAGATTGTATGAGAATTGAGAATATTTTGATAGTTTTCAAAACTTGTGGGTTTTTATGTCTATAAGAAAAAATTCAACTTAAGAAATACAAATTGCATGTCCAAACATGGTTTCAAAATTATGGTTTCATCTCATGGTTTCAAACCATGTCCAAATGGCTCTTATAGGTGACACATTTGACCAGCCAAAGTCAAAGCCCAATTAAAAATCTGATTAAGTTAATGAGGATCTGAAATGTAATTTTTAAAACTTGTTAAACTTTTACAAAATACAAAATAACCCCAACTTAATCCCAAAAAACCCACCAGCCCCCCTCCTCCTCCTCTCCCCCTCCCCCCCCACCACAAGCCCCATTTTTTTTTTTTTTTTAAGTTTTGATATTTATTTTTTATTTTTTCACCAGCTCCCCCTCATCACCGCCTCCCCCTACAAAAAGAAAAAAAAAATTTAAAAAAAGTTTTGAATTTTTTTTCACCAGCACCCCCTCCTCCCCACAAAAAAAAAATAAAAAAAAGTTTTGATATTTTTTGTTTCACCAACCCCCCCTCCCCTCTCTTTCTCCCATCCCCCGTGACCCAACACCCCACCACCTCCACCCTAAAAAAAAAACGTTTTGAAAAGTTTAAGTTTTTTGGTTTTTTACCCCCCCCCCCCCCCCCCCAAAATAAATTGAAAAGATTTTTTTTTTTTAATGTTTCTTACTCCACTCACCCACCCAGAAAAAAATTAATTTTGTTTTAAAAAAAAATGTTTTTGTTTTTGATTTTTTGCATCACCCCCAGCCCAAAAATAAATTCTTGAAAAGGAGTTTTGATTTTTTTTTTTTTTGTTACTTACTCCATCCACCCACCCCTTTGTCCTCCCCTCCTCCTCTTTCGCTACTGCTGCTGCTGCTTTCTTCTTTTATTTAGAAAAAAGTTGCTCAAGAAAAAAAAAATCACCCAATTTACGTAATTTTCGGACTGGATTTCATTCGTGTAGCACTGGGCATTACTTCATGGATTATTTCCTCTCATTTGGTAAAACAATGTTGTTGTATTTCAATTATTCATCGGGGTAAAGCTGCTGATTTTCCATCAATTTACAGTAGTAGTTACAGTTGTTGCAACAAGTGTAAAGATGTTGTATAAGATCTTCTGATATTATTGCAACAACTGTTGTAGTTTTTGCAACACTTGCAACAATTTATGCAGTTGTTGCAACTTCTATACTAATCTGTTGCAACGACTGCTAATATGTGTATAAATAATTTAGCCCACTTGTTGCAACAACTGTGAAAGCTGTTGGACAGCTTCTACTCTTCCAACAACTCATTGACTTGTCGTAACAAGTAGACTTCTTGTTGCAACAACTACATTAGTTTTTTGACATACAGCTGTTGGATGAAACAGAGACACTAAAACTGTCACCAACAACTAAGTGATCAGTTGCAACAACTCACCTAAGTGATATCTTGATCTTGTTCAAATCACAAATGTATTTTCTGTTGTTAATAAATTGCTGAAAATTTTCCAATAAGTAATAAATAAGTTGCAACAGCTCTGTAACACGTTGGGGTTTTTCCAACAAGTAATAGGACTTGTTGCAACAACTAGTTAGTTGTTGAACATATCACAACTGCTAATTTGTACTTTAATGATCACTTGGTTTAGTGCACAGCGACTTAGTTGATCATTTGTCCTGACTCAAAATACCATCAAATTGATTAAGTGTATATATATTGATCAGTAAATATTATTGATTTCCTTTTTTTATCACTAAATATGGGTGAAGCTAGTAGTTCACATCAAATCACTCTAATGATCTTCCGATTTAGTGCATAATGACTTAGTTGATCATCTGTGCTGATTCTAAATACCATCAAATTGATTAAGTATGTATAATATTGATCACTAAATAACATTGATTTTCTTTGTTTATCACTAAATATGGGTGAATCAAGTAGTTCACATCAAATCACTCTAATGATCTCCCGATTTAGTGCATAATGACTTAGTTGATCATCTGTCTTGACTCTAAATACCATCAAATTGATTATGTATATATATTGAGCATTAAATATTATTAATTTTCTTTGTTTATCACTAAATATGGGTGAATCAAGTAGTTCACATCAAATCACTCTAATGGTCACTCAATTTAGTGCATAGTGACTTAGTTGATCATTTGTTTTTGACTCAAACACCATCAAATTGATTAAGTATATATATTGATCACTAAATAGCAATAATTTCCTTTGTTTATGACTAAATATGGATGAATCAAATAGTTCACATCTAATCGCTCTAATGATCACTCAATTTAGTGGATAATGACTTAGCGGATCATCTGTTCGGACTCAAAATACCATCAAATTGATTAAATATATGTATTGATCACTAAATATCATTGATTTCCTTTGTTCATCACTGAATACGGGTGAATAAGTAGTTCACATCAAATCACTATATTGATCACTCGATTTAATGCATAATGGCTTAGTTGATCATCTGTCATGACTCAAAATACTAGATGTCATTGATTCTCTTTGTTGATCACTAAATATGGGTGAATCATATCATAATTGTTGCAACAATTGCAGTATATGTTACAACAATTGCAGATTTGTTGCGGCGTTAACATAGTTGAACAAGACATATCACTGGTTGGATAAAACATGACAAGTTACCTAGTTTCTGCAACAAGTCATTCCACTTGTTGGAAAAATTCAAATAACCAACCTAGTTGCTGTAACAAGTCATGTCACTTGTTGGACAAACCCCAACAGGTAACTTAGTTGCTACAACAGATTTATTAATTGCAACCAGTCCTGTCACTTATTGGATAAAGTCCAACAGGTAAATGGTTATTTCAACAACTCCTCCTATTTGTAGTGATATGTTCAACAACTAACTAGCTGTTGCAACAAGTCCTGTTACTTGTTGGAAAAGCCTCAACATGTTACAGAGCTATTGCAAGATATTTATTACTTGTTTGAAATTTTTCAGCAATTTACTAACAAGAGAACATACATTTGTGATTTGAACAAGAACAACATATCACTTAGGTGAGTTGTTGCAACTGATTATTTAGTTGTTGGTGATAACTTTGGTTGTTTATGTTTCATCCAATAGTTGTTAAATATGTCCAAAAACTAATGTAGTTGTTGTAACAAGAAGTCTACTTGTTACTACAAGTCAGTGAGTTGTTGAAAAGAGTAGAAGCTGTCCAACAGCTTTCACAGTTGTTGCATCAAGTAGGCTAAATTATTTATACACATTTTAGCAGTTGTTGCAACAAATTAGTATAGAAGTTGCAACAACTGCATAAATTGTTGCAAGTGTTGCAAAAACTATAACAACTGTTGCAATAAATTCAGAAGCTCTTATACAACATCTTTAGCACTTGTTGCAACAACCGTAACTGCTACAGTAAATTGTTGGAAAATCAGCAGCTATACCTAGATGAATAATTGAAATAATACAACATTGTTTTAATTATCAAATGAACATAAATAATCCATGAAGTAATGCCCAGTGCTACACGAATGAAATCCGGTCCGACAATTACGTAAATTGGGTGAGTTTTTTTTTTCTTTTCTTGAGCAACTTTTTTCTAAATAAAAGAAGAAAGCAGCAGCAACAAAAGAGGAGGAGAAGGAGGGGGAGGGGGTGGCAGGGTGGGTGGGTCGAGTAAGAAACAAAAAGAAGTTCAAAACTTCTTTTTAAGATTTTTTAGGGGTGGGGTGCGTGGTGCAAAATAGCAAAAATAAAAACTTTTTTTTAAAACAAAAGTAATTTTTTTTTTTGGGGGGGGTGGGTGGGTGGAGTAACAAACTAAAAAAAAAATAAAAAAAATTCAAAACTTCTTTTCCAAAAAAAAAATAATATTTTTTTAGAAAAAAGTTGGAGGGGTGTAAAAAATCAAAAACAAAAACTTTTCAAAACTTTTTTTTTTTAAACCAAAATTAATTTTTTTTGGGAGGGTGGAGGTGGTGTGGTGTTGGGTCACAGAGAGGTGGGGGGGCGGTGAAAAAAAAAATTCAAAACTTTTTTAAAATTTCTTTTTTGGGTGGGGGTGGGAGGAGTAGGGGAGGGCGATGTAAAAACAAATAAAAGATATCAAAAATTTTTAATTTTTTTTTTTTTTTAAGGGTGGGGGTTGGGTGGGGTGAGGGGTGGGAGGAAGGGGGTCTTTGGTGTGTTTTTGGGATTTTTCCCCACCAATTTAGGTAATTAGGATTTTATTAAGTTGGGCCAAAGTGTAATAAATAAAACTTGGGGGCAAAGTGGTAAAAATAAAGTTTAGGGCTAAAGTGGTAAAAACAAAATTGTTGGGCAAGTTGGAATATGATCAAAAGTCCTTAATTACTAATCCAAATATTATCACCTCTACTCAATTAAAAAAACTTGAGTTACCTCCACTCAATTTTGAAATTTTTTAGTCACCTATAATTGAATGTCCCTAGAAAGATGATATAGTGAAAATGAGTATGTCTTGCTCAATATATGACATGTTGTAATATTCCATAAAGGTTGTGAATATGTTCTCAAATCAGGGACAGATTTACATTAGCCAGAGGAATGTCACGTAACACTGCTTCGTCAATTTTTTTTACTAGATATATATATATATATATATAAAAAGTAAATAAAACGAAAATTCAATGCTAAAAATGTTGAAAGGACACTACTTACAACAAAGTTGCACGCTGGCCTGGTGGTTAGGCACTACAGTTTCGTGTTGGGAGGTCGCTGGTTCAAACCCAATCAGCTTCACTTGTATTTATCTTACACTCCAATTTGATTCCTAAAAGCAACAAGTTTTTTATTAATATGATTTGAGTTGTGTTTTTATAATATGGTTTGATACAACTTATGAAAAATTCTGCGTACGCCACTATTAATATGATTTGAGTTGTGTTTTTATAATATGATTTGACACTACTTATGAAAAATTCTACGTATGCCACCATCTCAATTGATGAGATATCACACTAAAATATTATAGAAGGTACAATGCTTTAATTGTGTTTTTTATAATATGATTTGACACTGCTTGTGAAAAATTCTGCATACGCTTTAAATTGATGAAATGTCACACTAAAATATTATAGAAGGTACAATGCTTTAATTGTAATTACACCCTGTATTATAGCTTAAGTAACCTCCTTTGATTAATTAAATTGCAGAATAAGCAAATAAACAATTTGAGAAAACTGTCATTTTTATGGAATACTACGCGATGTGATTCGGATGATAGTTGAATTCACGCAAAGATGAAATTGATTGGTAATGAAGAAAGATGGCATCAAGATTCATCAATCGGACCACTTAATTTTAAGCGAAAAAGGAATTTAAACCTTCTTGTTTCTGAAAACCATGCCATTTCCAATACTCTGAGCCATGATTGCACCGTAAATATAGAGGCCAATGTATTGCCTGTACCAACAGAAGCCCTTCACAGTTTGAAGAAATACCAAAACGTTTACAACAGCCATTATCATAGGCACTACGGTCTTAAACTTAGAACATTTGATTCAAGAACAAGAAAGAAAGGAAGTGCCATCTAAATAGGCAATTGTGGGATAGTGGGGAGTTTATGTACGTACGTTATCCTGCTATATCCCTGAAACTTATTCCCAACTCTACTGTGCATCTATAGGTCATCTATATTACTTAAGAAAATAACAACCATAGAACCTACAATTTGGTTAAAACAATCAAGTGTTAATTAGTACTATATTTTATCTGATTCTTTCATGAGAAAATAGAAATCCAAATTCACTTGATTTTCGAATTAGGGTTAAACGAGCTTTAAAAGAACTACCTACTAGTATATACACGTTACATGATGGATACTATATTCTTTGCTGAAAAGAGATTATAATTGAGATAATTGGTTCACTATCTCCATTATACTTTCAACATTTCACTCTTAAACAAGTCCTCCCTCTGATTCACTTTTAATTTATTTCTCATAGCTTGACTTTGCAAAATTTTTAAATTTTTTTAAAACTTATGATCTTAAATATGCAATAATATTTGTGTGGCTATAAAACTTCTTGTTAAGTATAGGAACGTGCATGTCAGTCTTCTTTAAACGAACTACTATAATAAAAGAAATGGTGTAAAACAAAGTGAATTAGAGAGGATAGTTAAGTGAATGAGGTAGAAACAAATCAATGACATACAAATTCAATAAATAATTCATTCAGATTCAAATGAAATTTATAACCCAGAAGAAAGAGCAGTGAAATGAGATCCAACTAATACACTAACGATGTACATACTGCTAATTAAGTAGGAGTAAGAAAACCCAAAGGCTGAATGTCAAAAAAACAATCAGAAAACCTAACCATAACGAAACCCATGCAAACTGCTCCAATCATCATCCCACAACCCAATACTCCAAAACACCTCCCATTAACCCCCAAAATTCCTTTTTCTTCTCCATCAACTTCCTCCTCCATACCCTTAACATCTTCCATTTCAACAACAGGAGAATCCTCAGGAACATCATAATTAACGGGAGAAGGAGGAGAACTACTGAAATCACGCTCTACAGCCGCCTCACCATCATCATTAAGACACGACTCGCTGCACGAACACACCGAAGCAGCATCCTCATTCATATTTCCTGCTGATTGTTGTTGAGAATGGTAGTCATCCCAGTGTCGAAAGGCGGTGTCGAGTTCGTTGAGTCTACGGGCAATGTGCTTCAAATGACGTGGCTTTGAAGGGCACGAAGCGATCTCCATAGCCAACAGATGATTCAAGAACTCAAGTTGTTGTTCGATGCCGTGTGAGAGGATTTCGTGGGTTGCTGTGTCTGGTGGGAATGTGAAGAGTAAGTTGAGATCGGTTTCGAGTTTTTGGAGTTTCTTACGCAGTATTCCGTATCTCTTCGTCATTTTTTTGCACACCATGCAACTTCTCGTATGGCGTTGAGAGATTTTGGTCAGTTTTTTTTTTAGTAGTTCTAAATATTCATCATGGACACGACGGTTAACCTGACGGTTATTTAGGACTACTCTTTATCCTTTAAAAATAAAGAAAAGAGCTCCACATCGCTAACATTAATTAACAAAAACCCCAACAACTTAAGGATTGCGACCACCACATTTAATTCCCGCGTGATTCCTCAAAGAAAAAAAAAAATGATTTCATTTATGTGGGAATTAAGGAAGATCTAATTGAGTATTTAAATTTGAAAATTGGACTTATACTTTTTGACGGCACAATTCAAATTATGACATCTTAGTTACTTATTAAATATTCTCTGCCATTTCTTTTAAAGTGATTTTTAAGGGTTTGACACACCTATTGAAAAAGTTATTTAATTTCATGAATCAATTGTGTTATTTTATTAAAAGACCCTTTAATATATGAACAGGAAAATATAAAATTTAAAAGACTTTTTATACACGTGGGTAATTTTGAAAGTAAGAAATTATAATCTTTTTAGTTTCTAAAAAATCACTTATTATAGAACAAATTAAAAAAAAACTAGAAAATCACTTAAAACGGAATAGAGAGAGTATATTTTTTCAATTAAACGAGCCTCCCTTGATCATTGATACACAAAAAATTACAATTTGAGTTTAATATCCCAAAAACTTAATCATTGAGGTGATACTAGTAGATCTTGTTCTACCAAAGTTAGCCCAAATTAGCCTGGTCTATAGAGTTTGTTCAAGATGGCTCATATATAATAGGTCAACTTACACAAATATCTATAGTTTAGGAGCTTCTAACCATTCATAGCTATCTTTTTTTTTTTTTTTTTTAATTTACAATTCGTAGCTAGTTAAGGCCAATTCGGGTGTATTTGTATACACTGTTCAGTTGTATCCAACCTTATCTGATGTCGCGTGTATTTGACTGTATTTGAATACATGCAACCTTAATTTCTCTGAATACACGTGTATTCAAACTGATTGTATTCCAAAGGCATTTAAGTACACAACGGAACTGTGTGTTTTAGTATATTTATATATTGATGTATTCTTTAGTTTTGGCTGTATTTGAATGTCTTCGAGCTCCGATCAACAAGATCACCACTGGACGTCTCAAGGTTGAATGTATTCGACTGTATTTGAATGTATTTATACTTAGAAGATGACAAAAATGAAGAATACAGTCAAATCCGATCAAATCTCCTGCGAAAATAAAAAATACACTGTATTTAAAAAAGAAAGAATACAATCAAAACTGATCGGATCTCCGGCGAAATACAAAATACCACTGTATTTACACTCAAAAGAATGAAGAATACATTTAAATCCTTTTAAAAAGTACACTGCATTTACTCAAAAAAATTAAGATATACTGTATACATACAGATTAGCAACAACTCCACCGGAGATCATACAAATGCGACCTTGCTGTATATTGTATTCACACTATATTTACATTAAGAAAATGAAGAATACACTCAAAAGATACTCCCTCTGTCCCAAAAAGATTGACACTTTTCGCTTTTCGAGAGTCAAACGAGTTGTTCTTTGACCATAATTTTTTCATACATCTTTTAAATATTTTTAAAGTATTAATTACGGTGAGTTATAGTACTTTTTACGTAGTTTTCAAATATGTAAATTTCATTTCAAAAATATAAAAGATTCTATGTTAAATCACACAGTCAAAATTAAAGAGACTGATTCTAGAAAAGCGAAAAATACCAATCGTTTTGTGACAGAGGGAATACATTGTATTACAGATTTGCAAAAAATGCATAAAAAAGATTCTTATAGATCTGGTCGATGTCGTGAAGAACCAAAAGGAGGAGACGGAGTGGTCGATGGCGGCGAAGGAGTTGACGAAGGGCGGATTGTGACGGTAAAGAACCAGAAGGAGGAGATGGAGTGGTTGACGGAGGACGGGAGGAGTTGACAGAGGGCACCGAAGGAGACAACGCTGGCTAGTGATGGACTTCCTCCACCAGATGGCATTGGAGATAAGGAAAGAAGAGAGAGAGAGAGATGAGGGAGGAGAGAGAGAGAGAGAGAGAGAGAGAGAGAGAGAGAGAGAGAGAGAGAGAGGTAAGGGAGAAGAGAGAGATGTCCAATATCAGATCTGAAATTTGAAAAGAAAAATGTCATTGAGAAAGGCATGGGTCTGCTATAATTTTGGTACGAAGAAGATGAAGAGGTTGGGTCTCTTTCTTGTCTTGTGAAGTGATGTAAAACAATTAAAAAGATGAGGAAAGTAAAAACAAAAAGATGGAGGCTTGATATAGCGGAATAACTCTATGTATTTAGTATAGCCATGATATGTAAATTGAAAATTCACTGTAGCTATGAAAAATAATTAAATTAAATAGTAATTACTAATCATAAATACCTCTTAGAGTTTAGCTATGCCATGTAAATTTTCCTATATAATATTTGTGTGCCTTGTTTGCTTGGTTCCAAAGGTTGGTAAATTGCATATCTCCATGTTTACAAGTTCTTCACTTGTCTAGGAAGTTGAAGACATGGAGTCATCTCTACCATGACTGAGAGGGCTACCAATATATTTGCTGGTTTGTTTGCTTCTCTTATAAGTAATAACATGTCACGTTTAAACCCACATAAATGTTAATTTTGGTATGTTATACACATTTAATTTAATACTACGACATTCAATTTTTTAAATTCTTAAATTTCGTGTTGAGCAAATTAAAATACATAAAATGAGATTGATGGAGTATATTTAAGGTCTTTATAAAGATGTAACTTTAGACCATCAATTTCATTGGATCTCCCCGCCCATGCTACGGATTTAGTTGGGCATGCAGTAAGATGGGTCAATACTTCTTCAATCTTTTTAGAACAAAGCAAATAGAAAAAGTTAAATATTTGAAATTGAATTTGATATGAAAATAGCAAAGAGAGAGAAAGAAAGAAAGAGTGTATACAAAATAGGGAGTATGAATTTCTACGGATCACAGAGGAGTCCGTGACTTTTGTAGGTTAAAAAAAAAAAAAAGTTAAGCCAAAATAGCATAAAAAAAAAAAAAAACTAAGTTTCACGCAAAAATTTTTAAATACGTGAAAGATAAAACGTAAAAAAATAAGTTTTTCACGCACGAAATTCGGCATGCGTGAAAGCGCAACAAACCCTTTCCCAGACCTCCTTCCCCACCACAGTCCCAGTTTCAAAAAAAAAAAAAAAAAAGACCTGCCATTAAAGGGCGATTTCAATGGTCCCCAACCCCTAAAAATGTCGTTTTCGTGTTGTTTTTCAACCCGAAAGTCAATAATCTTGGTATATTAAAGTGTAGGAACAAGTTTCTAAGGTTGGATTTCGGAATAGAGCGGCGTAGAACTCATTTGGAAAACTCAAAAAAAGCTTCAATCTAGATATTTCACTTCAAATTTTCTATTACATTGTTAAATATATTATTACCCTAAGAATGATCATTGTGTAATTGTTGCAGATTTAAAAAAAAAAAAAGTTTTGCGCATTTTTTTTTTGCGTTTTTGGGGCTGTTTGAGACTCCCCCCCCCCCCCCCCCCCCCCCCCTTCCCTTTTTTTTAAATTTTTTTATTTGTTTATTTGTTGTTAATTAGTTAATTATTTATTTAGTATTTGTTAATTGTTAGCTTAGCAACTTAAGTATTTGTTAATTGTTAGATTAGCTATTTCAATTGTTAGACTAGCTAATTATTTATTTAGTTTTTGTTAAACCAATTGTTTATTTGTTAATAATTTGTTAATTGTTTGATTAGTTAGTTAATTGTTTATTTATTAAATATATGATAATAATTTGTTAATTGTTTGATTAGTTAGTTAATTGTTTATTTATTAATTGTTTATGCTAATTGTTTGCTAGCTAATTGTTAATTATTTGACTTATTAATTATTAATCTTTATATTTTAGGATTAAAAACCCTTAGTTTAGGATTGATAACCCGTAGTTTAGGATTGAAAACCCTTAATATAATTTTTGATAAAAGATTATATAACTAATAATACTTGTTAATGATTGATTTAAAATGCGTAAAATAGATGGATCACCACAATCGTTAATATAATTTTCGATAAAAGATTACATAACTAATATTACTTGTTAATGATTGAAAACCCTTATTTTAGAATTGAAAACCCTTAGTTTAGGATTGATAACCCGTAGTCTAGGATTGAAAACTAGTAGTTTAGGATTGAAAACCCTTAATATAATTTTCGATAAAAGATTACATAACTAATACTACTTGTTAATAATTGATTTAAAATGCGTAAAACAGATGGATCACCACAATCCTTAATATAATTTTCGATAAAAGATTACACAACTAATACTGCTTGTTAATGATTGATTTAAAATGCGTAAAATAGATGAATCACCACAATCCTTAATATAATTTTCGATAAAAGATTACATAACTAATATTACTTGTTAATGATTGATTTAAAATGCGTAAATCAGATCGATCGGATCACCACCCTCTTGATCCGGGGCCCTTCGACCGAGAGGTACTATATCTTCAGCCGGTGCATAGGTCGCAAAGATATATGGACATCCGACCTACGGCCTAAGGCTCAGGTCCGTACCCGGTTAGGGGACTCAGCATGGGAGATCTTAGCTGCTCGCCCCCCACATCCTTGCGTCCTAGATATACTACACCGGGGCAGTATCTACCGGTGCGTCGAAGTTGGTCGGGTACAGCACGATAGGTCGCTAGTGACGGCCTTGATTGAGAGGTGGCGACTGGAGAGGCACACATTTCATCTCTGCACCGGTGAGGCTACCATTACCCTCCAGGATGTGGAGGTCATTTATGGGCTACAGGTTGATGGACGCCCATTGTATATTGAGGAGCCTCAGGTGCTGCCGCCTTACCGGGATGAGTTGACTAGGCTCACCGGTTTCGCGGCTCCGGCTGATGATTTTTTAGGCCAGAGTCGGCTTTTGTTGTCGGCCTTTTATGCTCACTTGCGCCTCATAGACATGCAACATCCGATTGGAGAGGATACGCCTCAGGCTGATGTTGACCAACGTGCTCATCTATACCTACTCATCATATTCGGGGCCATCCTGTTCCCGAACACTTCGGGTTCGCATGTGAGCTTGAGATATCTTCGGTATATCGATGATCTCGCCGAGTTAGGATGTTATAGTTGGGGCGCTGCTGTGCTGGACTACATGTATCGAGGATTTTGTCGATGTTCTATGGGCACGAGGGTAGAGGTCCCTGCATTTTGCTCGCTCCTTCAGGTAATATATTTAAGTGTGTGTAATTAAACACAATTTTTTTTTTGAAACGACGACTGATAAAACATTTTTTTAATGACTATATTAGATATAAGCGTGGACTAGGTTGAGACCTTTTCAGCCCACACCTGCTCACCCTCCCGCTGACTATCTTGCTGTGCCGATGACATACGCGCGGAGATCGTCGCGAGGCGTATGCCGACGTGCGGAGACGCACCACAGCCTTTTCCCATTTAAGGATCAATTAGACCGCATGACAGTGTAGATGGTATGTTCATATTTTGGATCCACACGCTAGACCACGTAGCTACTATTTTAGTCTTTTATTGTTAATTAGTTCAATTCTTTTTACAGGATTTTATATGGATGCCGTATGATCATATTTTGGATGAGCTGCCGGCATTTTGTAGGGCTAGTCAGCACATGTGGATGTCGCGGTGTCCATTGATACATATGGATATCGTTGAGTATCACGCGCCCGACCGCTTATTACAGCAGTTTGGGTATGTACAGAATATAACCGCGGCTACGGATTGGGAGCATTACCACTATATGAGGGACGAGCGTGCAGGCGTCGATGATGCATGGCGGCTCCATATGCAGCAGCAGGTCCAGAGTTGGGATGCGAGGATGACGAGCCTACCGGTGGTCGGACATGACACTCCGATCCATGTGTACATGGAGTGGTACATGCGGATCACTCGCATCATTACTGACAACCCCACTAGGCGTCGCCCAGATGTCCTAGGATATGTAGCTCTCGCAGGAGCGTATGAGGCGCTGGTAAGTTTTATTAGTCTTACACTTAATCCATCGTCTTATGTACTACTTTACAAATTTATTCAATTGTTAATATTTGCAAACATATGCAGGTACGGACCGTTTAGACGATGCGCTATGAGAGCACTGCCCGTGCGGAGGCCCCCGAGACAGCGGAGTATGTAGCACGGATGATTGAGCTTGCCGAGACTGGTATGCGGCAGGCACATGACTTTGAGCGTCTCGGTGAGCGTGTTCCAGGTGCCCTACCTCAGGTAGTTGCCCCATCTCAGGCAGCAGGTGGAAGTGGTCGCCGAGGAGCTGGTGGCCGTCGCAGAGGTGGTAGGGCTGGCAGAGGTGATGAGGCTCCATCGGCCCGGAGATCCCGCCGAGTTCTTCTGCGGCCGTCGACTACAGATATCCCATCGACTTCTTCTTCCCGGCAGTCGACTTCACAGACACCTCTGTATGCGCCGGACCCTTTTTCAGATTATGTGCCCTGGCCTTTATTTCCACATCCACCAGTTCGTGATCCACAGGGTGAGAGGCTGGTTCGTGAGCTACAGAGTGGCCTATATCTGGACTTCGATGCCATGTTTGAGGACTTCGTGTTTGATACGGCACCATCTGCATCTCCTGCTCCGGGGCCCGCTTAGGAGCCCTCTCACCAGGCATCTCAGGAGGCCGACGACACACAGGTTTGATTTTTAGAATAAAATAATTTATTAATTATTTTTTTATGTGTTATTTCAGGTTTAGTTTAGAATAAATCTAAACTAAATTGTTTATATGTTATTTCAGGTTCATTCTTCTGCACTTGTGGACCCGTCTCTAGCTGAGATTGACCCATCTCCTGATGCTGATGAGATTCCGACTATACAAATCCCACATCGGCCCTACAAGAAGCATGTTATGCTCAAGGACGCAAGGAAGAGAAGGAAGGATGATCATGACATAGAGCATCCTATTATTAAGAGGAAGAAGGGGGATGGAGATGATGGTGTGGGTGGTGGGGCCTGAGATTGTGTATTTGTAAATAAAGTGTACATTTTATGTTAATATTATATATATTTTTGGTTATTATTTTCTTAATGATAATTAGTTATCTTAGTCTTTATTGTCGATTAATAATAACTTGTGCGACGTCCTAAATTAATCAAAACCCTATAAAATATGACACTTAAACCTAAAGATAACAAGTTTCCAAACAAAGAAAACTTACTTCGGGGCACTTTAGAACCCCTAAAATGACGATCCAAACGTTTAGGTGTACTTGATGTAATGAGCCGACATTATTGTACGCAAAAAAGGATATTAAGTTCTATATAAAATATTGATATTCCGGCATTTTGAAACATGACTAATCTTCAATCAAAGTACGGAGAAAACATTAATTTTTTAAAAAATGGGCCAAAGAACAAAGGCAGGGGCAGCTTTTGTTGGCCTCTTTCACGCACGAATTTCGTGTGTGAAACTTAGTTATGTATTTTTTTTTTTTTTTTTGTGCTATTTTGGTTCAACTTTTTTTTTTGTTTTGTTTTAAACCAACAA
Organism: Lycium ferocissimum; assembly: GCF_029784015.1. Lineage (NCBI taxonomy): Eukaryota > Viridiplantae > Streptophyta > Magnoliopsida > Solanales > Solanaceae > Lycium > Lycium ferocissimum. The sequence continues at coordinate 30,592,704 of NC_081346.1, forward strand.
AAGTCGCAGACTCACCACAGAGAGAAGACATAAACATTTAATTCATTGATTTGATAATTCTGTAACATAAGAAGCTCAGAAACAGGTCCATACACGAAAGACTTAGACCTTTGACCACACAACAAAACCACGTAAACTCAACTGATGAACCTGCATATATATGCAAAATTCACTTATTTTAAACACAAAAACATTGTTGCGCACAATTTCACAATTAAGCACGACGAAAAATTAATTAACGCCTGATCTAGCCATTGGCAAGCATTGATCACACAAACTAGATGGAAATTAAGAAGTTGCTGCTCAACAAGTAAAGCCAGTAGGAGGGTTCCTTCCACAGTTGTTGAGTACGAGGCTTAGAGAAAGTGGCACATTCAAATTTATTCCCAACACATTTGCTCTTATGGCAGTGCACAAGCAAACTGCAGCCTCTAAGTCTGCTAGCCCTGCAATTAAGCTGCAGCATGGCAAAGTTGGAGGGGACCCCACCACTACATTCACCAAATTAAGTAAATTAGCACATACCCCAAGTTTCAAAGCATCTCTTGGACACCTTCCTTGTCCTCCACCACCATTGCCCGAACCACCACCACCGTTGCCCGAGCCACCGCCGTTGCCAGAGCTGCCACCATTTCCACAAGTGCCACAGTTGTTGTTACCAGATACAAGTGCAAAGAAGAGGAGATTCAGTGATAAGAACAGGGTAATTGAGGCTTGGTTTTTGGAAGCCATGTCAACAATAAGAGCTAGTAAGTTGAAATGCAGTGAGTTGGAATGAGAAAAGGAGTTTAATTCTCAAGATGATGGTTGAAGTGTGGTAGTAACGATGGGTATTTATACTTGTAACGAGGTGAACTGTTGCACTTAAACAATTATAAATCTACGATATTAGTTAAAATACTAATTATTAGCACATATAACTAAATTCAATTATTGTCTGCTGTTGATTAATTGGTAATGCATGAATTGTGTGGTGTTGAAAATGTTAAGGAATGATTACTAGTACTAATTAGTATAACTACCAGCTTATTACTACTTCCTCTATCCCAGATTAATTGTCCTGTTTCGCTTTTCCAGAGTTAAAAGTTGACTAATCTTCGGAGCTAAATTGAATTAGACCAATTCAATATTTTGCAATTATAATTTAGATATTCAAAAACTTCACAGAAAGCACTACAAGTTACAAGTTTTTTCATATTAGTATGGGCAGAAAATATATCTCAAAATGTTAGTCAAAATTTATATAGTTTAACTTTTAAAAAAAGAGAAGTGGACCAAGTTACAGCTCTGCCTGCTCTATATGGCTGTTGCGAAATATTGAATTGTCATTAGCCTCCACTAGTATTAGAAATTCCCGTGATCAAAGGTACATAGTGTATGTTTTTTCTTTCGAAAGTTCCCACGCTTTCAGCAAGCATAATACATATATAATTCTCAATTCCCATTACATGAGTGTACTACTATAAAAATATATTATGTATCTGGTGTTAAATAATTTTCCCACGCGTTTATATATGTGAGAACTCCAAATTTGATTGGTCACCAATTTTTTGAATTAAAAATACAAGTTTTAATGTTTTCCGAAAAACGATCAATTCCTAGCTAATTGTTACTCTTATATACATGGGCCATGGCCAAAAATTGTAAGGAGATGATCTATCAATTTCTATATTAGGATTTGATGAGCTGAGAGTTCGTATTCGCATCCTTCAGGTATTTTCTTCATTTGCTAATAGACAGGTAGGTGTTATAGCCTAACCCACAAAGATTGGTGATTTTTTTGACTGAAAAAAAAAGAACTCCTTGATCCTAACTGCATGTGAAGATAAAACTTATTCTGCATATTGTAATGACTGCTTAATCTGAATTGAAGTACTACTTTATTATCCTCGAGTTGTGCATCTCTGCATTTCAAATGGAAGGACATGTAAAATAGAACAAAGACAAGCTCATCTCTTTTAGAAGGATGCTCATGGACATCAATAATTACTTGAAACTTCTTAATAATGGTTTTTACGTTTTCATTGTATATAACTTAAGTTTATTAATATAAAGCGTCAGCGATTGTCATCAAATATCACTTGTTCTCATAACAAGTCCATTCAATAGTCGAGTACGAAAAAGGAGAAAACAACATTAGGTTCGATTGGATTGTGGTCTCCACTAAATTCTTTTCTGTTAGCATGGAATAGCAACCGCTAGGAATTAAATAAGTAGGTATCAATTTCTCTAAAATCACGGGATGTGGTTGTTGCTCGAATCTATTTTAGGTAAATACTCCTGCTGGTCATGCGAAGTGTAAGTAGTTTAGTAGTCATATTAAAATAGATTATATCAACATCATTATTGTCTAGCATTTTTAAGTCAGATAATATGCGTGTGAAAGTTTTTCTCGCTTGAGTCTAGCTAGAAGTTTGATGATTATATAAAGTCAGAAGATGTGCAAGTGGATTCATAGATGAATTACTATTGAGATATCAGTTTGACCATGACTTCCAATTATGTTCAGTGCACATGTGATGAGTAGTATTAAGAGGCTAAGACTAATGAAATGTTGGGTAAATTTTCAAGCTATATAATCGTTACAAATTCTATGAATATTAATATCTCCAAAGGTCTTTAGGCTTGACTATGTCTTTAATTGATTAATTAAAAGCATTAAATGTGTGAGTAAGTTATTTCCCATTTCTTATTATGCACAGGTGAGTGCACCTTAAATAGAGGCTGATTTAGGATTTTGGTTTTATGAGTTCAAATTTTTAATATCTCTGGCGTTGAACCCATTAATTTTTGAAGTTGGTTATAAACATCCATCTCATTGAGACTAGATGCCATTTTATTTCATAATCAGAAGGTTACAAGTAGCAGACTCCAAAGAGGAAACTGCAAGCAAAAATGTTGGTACCTACTCCACCTTTTACGAGTATATATGTAGGTAATCAGTTAAGCTCTCAAAAGAAAAAATGGCTAGGGAAGTTAGATTCTACACATGGATCACCCTATACAAAAGATTAAGGAACATCAAATTGATAAATTTTGAGCAGCTATTGATCAACAGCAAAAGTCTTCTTGTTGTGCACCATCCGGAAGGCGGGGAATTGAAGGTTGTCCATATTGATTTCCCCTTAACTTCTCTAGGGAGCTGTTGAAATTCTGAGTGTACCATATAACATTTCTAGATTAAACACTAACATTGGACAAGAGGTCAGCAGGTTTATTACCTTCTCTTAAGCAATGCTTCACTTTGATATCCTCAAAACTGTCCACCTTGATGTTGCTCTGTTTCAACCCATCTTTAAGTTTCCATAGGACATTGACATTCTCAGTTAGCCATCTAACCGACAACAAAGCGCCAGTCTCAACCTCAAGCAATCTGATCCCATTGTCAATGAGCTAGCTCATGCAGTTTTAAGTGTCACGACCCAATCGGAGGGCCATGACGGGCACCCGGAGCTAACCTACCGAGCACCACAAAACATACATACATCTCATATCCATACCTGAGTAGGCCATTGTGCTAGATAATATATCTCATAATCTGTAGGGACACAAGCCCGAAAGAGCAATACACATATATACGTCATCAAACTGGGCCCATGTATACAAGCCGAAAAGGCTGTTAAAATGATATAACAAAATATGAACTGAGGAGGTCAAAAAACATCTAACTGTGCACATCTGTCTACGAGCCTCTGCATGAAATACATAACATAAAAAGGATGGGACAGGACTCCGCCATACCCATCTATACACAAGGAGCCATACCAACTGATCTGTAGCTCCGGAACAAGTGGAGTGCTCCTGTACAATGCTGAGAAAACAGCCTATGAGTCCAAATCGTCTCGCTATCAACCTGCGGGCATGAATAACAATATAATAAAAAGATATGGAAAGTAATATGAGATAAAAGAGATAACATGTACATGTAGCGGGTCGTATTTTTTCCAATTCGTATTTGCACTTGCCTCATTTAACAAGGAAAGTGTCCCGAGAAAGTACGGTTGTCAATCGTACCGGGAAAAAGGAAAAACTAAACTTCTACATAGATGGTGCTCTAAATGGACATTGTTTTAGAGTCGCCACCTAACTTATAGGTAAGTTAGGAAAACCAGTTCGAAAGGGTTCATTTAAAACGGTTAAATTTTAAAAGAAACCAATCTATACCAAAGTATGGGTAAGGGTTCTGGTGATCCCACCCGGAAGGTGTTAGGCATCCCAGTATTAAGGTTCCGTAAAATACGGTTGACCTAAGGGTCCTAATAGTATGCCTTGTAGATATAAATTGTTTTTTTGATAAAAAACTGCTTTTGTTTTATATTTCCGCAAATGAAGGTTGGTCATTTATGCAAAAATACTCATTTTTCAAGAAATAAAATGGTAGAGTTTTGCCCAAAATTGGGCGTTTTTGGGTTTCGGACTAGAACACCTAGGTTAAAACCGAAGGCATTTAACCTAAGTAGAACACCACGTAAGCCCACCCGAGTTTTAGAAAAAGGTTTTTAGTTTAAGTTTTTATTGAAGTGTAGAAAATAGTTTAAGGCATACTATTATTATCCATTTGTCAACTATATTTAATTTTAATCCAATTTTAGTCTTTTTAGATTGTCCAAGTTTTGAAAGTCCAAATCAGTCCAAAAGTCTTAAATCAGTCTATATAGTCCATAAATCCTCAAAACAGTCCACAAGTTTCTTAAATAATCATTTCTGTCCTCCCATTTAAAAAATGATTTTTGTCCAAATTGCGAAATAGTATTAATTTTAGGAGAATTGCATGAGTCATATCTCTTTATTCGAATCAATTTGTGATATTTTGAAAAGTCAAGTTTTGGCAACTATTAAACTATAGGATAATTTTTAAAGGTCCCAATAAATGAAATAAATGGTCAAATTTGAAATATAAAATTCGTAAGTAAAGAGATAAGGAGTTGGGCCGACCAATCCCAATAAGAATGTGTTATGCATTTGGGGTAATCTCGAGTCCAAAACGTATGCTTCATTTTTGCTCCAAGTTGATAGACTCGATCTAGATACGCTAGCGGGCCCACCAACGGGTTTAGATGGACAAGGGTACAAACGGGTATACAAGACATTAGAATACACTCATAAATTAAACTAAGTACACAAATTAAAGCCTACAATAATTATTACATAGCCAAAAAATGAATTACAGCATTATTGGGCTAAGCCCACATATTATAAACTAGCAGCAGTAGATAATCAGATGGTCTAGGTAAAAATAGGCCCAAAATAGTAGTAATAATAAGTCAAGTATGGAAAACACGGATGACAGGCCTAAGCCCAAGCCATTCTCTCCTTAAAAATTTTTCTAAGTGTCAGGCCATGGTATACACGATATACTACTACTGATATACTTCTAAAAATAGAGAGCAAAACCCATGAGAGGGCATACCCTCTATACACCTTGATATACCATATATATTCAACTAATATTAACCCTTAAGCACCTCACAGAAAACCCTTCAAATATTCCCAGTAGTCTCTCAGTTTCAACTCATGTTTTAACTATTAAGTAAGGCCAAGCAAGCAAGCATAGTTTCAGGACTAGTTAAGAACACATAACAAGGGTGTCACAGAGTCACTTAGCAAGCAACAAAAAGAAGAAAAACAAAAAGAAGAAAACCATGCAGTATCAAGTAATGCTAGGGCAAGTATTGCAAAGGCACATCATGTGTCATAACTCAGGCAAAACAACAATGGCATAGCCAAGAGGGTGTGACAAGCTTCAGGATGGTTAAACAAGCAACAACAGCAAATGGGAGTAAGGAAAACCAAAGCAATGCCAGATTAAGGGTGAAAAATAACAAGGCAAAGGCTACAATTATCATACTCAAAAATCTTAATTTCTAGCACATTTCTAGGAGATCAGTAATTAATAAAGGCAGGGCGATACATTATCTAGTCAAAAGCTCATTTTTAGCGAAGAAAAGACTAAGCCAAGTGCCAGGAAACCTTTTTTTCTAACCCATCTCCCCTTACCAGAAGTCACAGAGGCAAGTTTTTATGGTTCAAATTCATTTTTTGTGTCAGTTTTAGCTTAAACAAGCCTAAGTGTTAATCAGATTCAAAGCACAGGTCCCTCAATATTCCCCAGGTCCCTAAATTCAGTTTAAGTTCAATGTTGGGCACAAAAGTCTCAACTGATCACAAGGATCATCTCAGTATATAAGCAGTTTCTTAGAACATTTGCAGGGTCTTAAAATGATAGTTTTAGCTTAGTTTCATTCTCAGAATTTAAACAAATAGGCCCAAACACAAATGTGGAATCAAGCAGGGTTCTATTAGAACACACAGAGTAATCAAGACAGGCTCAACAACAAAGTTTTAAGCCCTTTTACACTAGTTTTAACCTTAAGCAAATTCAAATACTAAGTAAACAGGTCTGCAAGTTTAACAAGCATTCCAGGTTTCAGTCAAGGTTTATTATGATCAACTTCTAGCCATTTCGAGTCCCTAAAATCACCCCAGCATATATAGCAAGTGTAACAGGCTAACAACAGAGTCTGCAGGACACTATAAGCTTGTTCTATTTCCAGAATTTGCTCAAAAGTGCCACATGTACAAGTAGGAGCCTATGAGGATCACAATGGGTGCATGAATACTATCCTAAGTCTTTAACAGTATCAGACATGGTTCAGTTTCAAAGAAAATAGGGGAGAAGAATACATATGAGGCCATCTCAGATTTCACAAGCAAATGACAAGAGACAGGTGTGTCACAAAAGCAAGTATCACACCCAGTCCTTTAAAACAGCTTTAGTCCTAGTTTAGACTACCTACACTTAGTCTATTAGGTGATCATATTAGGCAAAGAGAACCAAGTAATCTATAGGCAATCCAAGTGTAAAATACAAGTCACAAGTGACAAACTAACATGAACATTGCAAACAAGTAGCCAATATAAGACAGGACAGTGATCTATAAGTCACAAGCAAGACAAAGTGAAAAGAGACTTCAAGTAGGAGGAGTGACAGGTTTCAAGAATTCCAAAACTGAGACAAAGAGGTTCATGGCACTGTACTAGGTGCAAGAGATGGTTCATTAGACAGGACTTGATTCAAACAAACAAACAAGGCTAAGTAACTGAACATTACAAGTAAGTCAAGTACAAACAGGATCACCTAAACATGGTTTCAGTTTTAAGATTCACTTTAGTCTACTAGGTGATCATGTTAAGCAAGAGGGACTAAGCAAGGTATAAGAAATATCAGTATAAGGAGGGTACAAGACACAAATGGCAAGTTATACGGACACTGCAAACAAGTGACAAACAGGACACAAGATAGGAATGAGACAAAATCACCAACAATACTAATCCTTTCCCAGATCCATTATTACATTTTAAAGTCACGGACACAAGTCCTTCTCCTATAGTCTTGAAAATCACATGACCAGAATAAGAAATCAAGGTTCATTTTAGAAGTTCTTAGCATTAATAGGTTCCATACTTTTCAAATACCTTTCAAGTCCAAGTTATAAGTTATATTGGAAAAATTTGAAAGGTCATTTTCTGTAAAACAATGGCCATAGGTTTCAATATAGAACAAGCCAAGTAAGCAGAGGCCATGGACACCTTTAGTTTAAACTACGTAATCAGCACGGAGAAACAAGAGTATTTTTCAGATTTTCAAAAATCATTTTTTGAGCTGAAGATCAGTCTTAGAGGGTGTTATAGAGTCCACTTATAGAGTCCACATACAATAGACACTACTATATACTTAAAACAACAAGAAACTCCAGGAATACTTAAACATACCAAAGCACAAGCAACCATTGTTTGAAAACCATTTTCATCCAGTTTTGATACCCAAGGTTTTTCAAATCATTTCAAAAGACACAAAGTATTACAAGACATCTTTTGGACTAGATTTTGGCCCCTATCAACAAGTAAAGGAAAACAAACTCATTTCTGGTCTCAAAACAGTTTCAAACAAAGAATGAAAGGATTTATTTTCAAAAATCATTTTTTTTAAAAACTTTTTGACCCTTGAAGCTCATTTCTTAAACTCTAAGATATAATAAGCAAGCATCAATCTCTATTCTTTAAACTAGAATCAATAACTAAGATGATCAAACTCAAGAAACCAAAAGCTAGCACAACCCAAAGGACTTCAGAATCTAATGAAACAGTAACAACACAATAAGAATCAGAGAAGAACCACCTTAGTAACCTTCAATACAACATCAAACTTCACAGAAAAATCACATGACAAGTTCATATCTTAGAAAATCCAATGTAACAGTAAACTATAGGCTAAAACATACCCTTCTCCTCATTTTTAAACCATTTTCAAGCACCAATATCAAATAACAACACCCCAAACTACATAATATCATCATTATAACATAGATAAGCTATTCAACAGTTAGTAACACAGGAAAATACCAAACATAATCCAAACTTCACTAAACAGATTTCAACACATAAAAACAACTTAAAATAGAGTAAATAAGGTGGAATAGGGTATTACCTTTTTGAAGGGCAACCTAAAGATCAAAAGGGAGGAATTGGATCACAACTTCAACACCAACACCCAAGAATCTCTAAAAAACAACCCTTGTTCTTGAATTTTTAGTATAGGTATTTTGAGAATAATATAAGTATAGTATTGTATTGTATTGTAATTGTATTTGTAGTATTTTGTATTGTAATGGTAATATATGTATCAATAGTGGAGTTTATGATTAATCAATGAGAAAAATCAAAACCGTAGCCGTCAATAAGAGAATTTTTTTTATAAAAAATCAGACACTTGAAATGCACGATCCTGTTCTATTTATAGAATGATAATCTCAACCCTACCAAAATGAAATTAGATTTTCCCCCAATTCCACAAACAAATTCGAATTTCAGTAAAGGACAAACAAATTTTCAGCCAAATTGTACTACTTCGTACCCTCTTCAACAGAAATCTCACAATAATCATATAAGACAACTAAAATGCCAACTAATTGTACCCAAAAAATATAAACAAAAATTAGAAAAATACTAGGATAGTATGCCTTGTCATCAAATAACAAATTTATCACATTCCAACGGTGCAATAGTACCAAAATCGTACAAACAAGATAAAATCCCCAAAATTAGTACTCACCCGAAGAACCTTCTAGGAAATTTCCCTAGGTTCTTTCATTGAGTGCATATGGTGCACAAGTTGGCTAAGGTCTCTAGGCCCCGCCCATGGCAGCCATATACTTGAGAGAACCCAAGTAAGATCCCAAAAAATGATTCAATTCGGGCCTAAAAAATAAAATTCGAATGAAATTAGACCTGAGGATCACGAGAACTTGTGACTGGGCATGAAAGCCCTCTTAAATCTGGCCAAAAATGGTCGTGAATCGCCGTGGAACAGCCGCCAATGAGGGAACCCTAAATTGCCTGAAATCGCCTCTCACAGAGGTGGAAGGGTCGGGGGAGGGAAATGAAATTGGGGGGGGGGGGGGAGTTTATTTTAATAAACTTCTCCCCCTTTATTTAATTAAAATATTGTCCAATAATACAAAGGCCTATATTGCTAAACGTAATAATTATTTAGGCTAAATAAAAATGAAAACTCGTAAAGTTAAGACACGAGCCTTAAAATGAGCCTTATATTGATATAGTTCCGAGCAATATTTAAAAATGTGAAAATGCGATCAAAATGAGCCGTAATTCATACGTCATCTTAATTAACAATTTTTCCGAGTTAGACGGAGCGGGATATAGATATCTCCTTTTCAAATCATATTTGTGAAAGTAAATAACTCGCAAGTTTCTTGCAATTGTCAATTCTTATGAAATAATAATTAAACGTCAGTTTTTGCAATTTTCTCGGGACTTTTAAAATTTTAATTTTTTAATGGTGCATCCTTACTCCGTCTTTGACTTGAGAAATTTAAAAATTAAAATACATATCTTATGAGGTGAAAATTAGGTGTAAACAGTACATCTGAATGCCTCTTAAGGCGGATGTCATGCATGCTTAGCTTTTAAAAAAAAAAATATTTTCATATATATATATATATATCCTGCTTGGCCATTTAGGCTCGGTGTTATCATTATATCATCATCATCTCGCGTCTGGGGCATCCTACGTCCGGGTTAACATCATAACCTACCCACAGCAGTGGTGTGCACATCTACGTGCTTGCCCGGCCGACTATAGCGCGGCGCGGTGTGATAAAATACATACATATATATATATAAAGCAAGCATGAGAACCCAAATAAAAGCTATAACTCTATCGGGGTGACGTAAGGTTGGTAAACCTCCGATTATCATTATGGAACTATCATCATGAACATATCTCACCTTGAAACAATAAAATCAAAAGATGAGATCAACATCAATGAATAAAATCAATAATCATATTAGAAAGATCAATAATCATAAGACAATTATCAACAATCTTGTAACAACTTCGAAATCATAAGCTTCTAGAATTTTTAGCAATAGAGACGCTATGGATATCATGTGTAAATTCACAACAATGGGATCATGCCTTAAGAAAGAAAGGGACAACCTTAACATACCTCATCGTCTCCTTACTACTCCTCGCCTATCCTCCTGAGTTTGCAAATCTACATTCAAGATGATTCACACTAAGTGTAGGTCGTTGAAACGATTATAAGATCAAACTAGACTATTAGGTGAGCTAACGAATTTTGGGCAGCATCTCCCATATATCACTTACTTCCACGAAATTCCAAAACAGCTCCCAAACTTCCTTAACAACATCAACAATACCATAATCAAAAGGTTCATTCAATTTATGCTCAATGCAATACCAAAACTTCTTTTCATAATCAATCCATAATAACAACTTCAACACAATCCCTTATACACTTGTATACAACACTTCCTCATCATCATTATTATCCCTCATAGTAAGATTATACTCATAACATACTAATAATTATAGCTCAAGTTAATTTACAACCCAAAATATCATCAAATTCATATTTGGACTTTTCCTCCAATTTCTTCTCCTCAAATCTTAACATAATTACCAAATAAACTCATAAGGATGGAAAGATGAAATCTTACCTCAAAATTCAAGAACACTTCAATTCCAAGGTTACTCCACCTTAAGAAATACTCACCCAAGCATCTTCAAGAAGAGGAGACAAGTGTAGACCTCACTTGGAAACCCTAACCACTTAAATCTTCACTTTGATCTTTGATTTAGGCTTGGAAGTGTGTTGGAATATGTTTGGAGAGGTTTCTAGGGCTTTCTAGGACTTGGGGCTATGTTAAAATGAAATGAACTGAAGAGGGGATCATAATTATATCATTCTGGAAACTCACTGCCTCAATTTTTACGGCCACAAATTACAGGCCGTAATTCAAATTACGGTCAAATTACTAGCCATAATTCAAGTTACGGTCCGTAATTGAAATCGTAAAATGTTATACAGATTGTAATTTTCACTGTATTTATAGGATTTGCGATTTGTAAATTGCATTGGAAAGATAAACTCCTGAACATCAATTTACATAGATTATAGATTCCATAACTCTTCATATTCTAGGAGATATGCCTCTCTCAAGTTGGACAAAAAATTCTGTCTAAAATTCTGCCAAGTTTTTCCAAAGTTTTGACAAATTTAGTTTCTTCGATTCGCTTGATCTTAGAACCTTTAAATACTTGTCTAACACTTGTTAAAAGTCTTCCTTAACCTTATAGGAGTATCATAACCTCTCTGGACTTACGTTAGTTTGCTTACGATGCAATCGACGCGGAAATTTATGAGGTATAATAGCCTTCCCCCCTTAGAAACATTCGTCCTCGAATGTTAGAATCTTCGAAATTCTATAAAAATTTTGGCAGAGCTTCCCCTGTAACTGTAGTACTACCAACCTGTCACAACAACCCAAAATATACAAACCCACATAGGGCTACAACAAGCAATAACAACAATGGCCTCACACGACCAATAATCATAAAAATTGAAACACTACGCACCTGAAAGTGATGGTGCATCTGTCTGGACCTCCTCTGGAAGTGGAAATAAGTGCGGATATCTGGACCTCATATCCTCTTCAACTTCCCAAGTCATCTCCTCGATATTTTTATTCCTCCAAAGGACCTTCACTGAAGCTACATTCTTAGTCCTCAATCTTCGAACTTGTCTATCCAAGATAGCAATGAGAACCTCTTCGTATGATAGCTGCTCGGTAACCTGAACATCATCAACAAGAACAATTCTGGAAGGATCTCCAATACACTTACGAAGCATCGCTACATGAAAGACTGATTCCAAATACGAGGCAAATCTAACTCATAGGCCACCTGGCCCACTCTACGTACAATCCTGTAAGGTCCAATGTACCAAGGACTAAGTTTACCCTTCTTGCCAAATCTCATAATGCCTTTCATAGGTGATACCTTCAAGAATACTCAGTCATCAACTTGGAATTCTAAGTCTCATCGGCGATTATCCGCATAAGACTTCTGCCGACTCTGAGTTGCCAATAATTGATCCTGGATAAGCTTAACTTTTTCCACTGCTTGCTAAATCAGATCTGGCCCGACTAACTTAGTCTCTCCCACTTCGAACCATCCAATAGGTGATCTGCATTTCTTCCTATATAAAGCTTCATACGGGGCCATTTGGATATTGGAATGATAACTGTTATTGTACACGAACTCAATAAGCGGCAAGTGATCATCCCAACTACCTCCAAAGTCTATCACACATGGCCGTAACATATCCTCAAGGGTCTGAATAGTACGCTCAGCCTGCCCGTCTGTCTGGGGGTTGTGCTAAGACTTACTTGAGTCCCCTAAAGTCTTGATACACCTTTGTTACTTCTAAATAGATCATATAACCTCGCTACATTTATCATATAGTCGGTCCTGATACGAACCGCATCTAGGATACTATGTCTTTACTTAGCTTTCCCAATATATACTATATCTTGTTAGTACTATTCTCGGCTACGCTACTTTTCACCAGTTGAAGCTCTTTAGTGATCTTGGAAAACTTCTCGTATACTTATATCATCTCTGCGGTATATAATTCTATACCTCTCTGCTATTTCCTAGAATAAACGTGTCCATTCCGGTTCCAGATCCATCTTTATTCTGATTAATGCCATGAAGCTGTCTTACACGAACTTACTCTTCATTATCCTCTTCACTACCGCCTTTAACCTTTTGTTCCTCATTTAGATCCATCTTAGTCCATTTACTTACTGTTACACCTCGAAAAACTTCATGTCGTTGTGTGGTGAATAGGCCAACGTAAGTTAAGGTGTATATGATGTCCCCACTAGTAAGAAGGGATACTTAATGATTCTAATTAAGATTCCAAAGACATTTGAGGAAAAAGAGAAGAAAGCTTATTGGAGAAAGTTAAGTTAGAGAATATCGAACACAGTGTACCAGCAGGCATTCCTGGTGATTTACGGGATTAAAAGTTGAACAAGTCAAATCGACGCGATCTGAATGGATTCAGGAAAAGCTGCAGACACCAGTCACTGTCGATGGGCCGTCGACATGTCGATGGACCATCACTGTGCACCGTCAACCTGTTTCTGCAGACTGAGATCTACAGGCGCAAATCGTCGGGTTAAGTCGACGGATCGTCGACACGTCGATGGGGCCGTCGACCCGACCGTCAACATGCTTCTGCAATCAGAGATTCTTAAGTGTACGTCGATGAAGCAAGTCGACGAACCGTCGACAAGTCGACGGGTCGTCGTACCGCTTCTCTGGAACTTTCCAGTCTCAGCTATAAATAGACGAGTTGAGCTCCAAATTTTCAGATTTCAGTCTCTCTCTAAGTCTTAAAGGTTCTAGAAAAGTTCTCTTATCATATTATCATAAATCCAAGGGAAATAAAGGAGTAAACACCAAGAATTTGTAGAATCAAGTGCAAGGATACTCTCTAGGGTTTGTGGAAACGAAGAATCTCTTTGGTGTTGAAGTGGGTTTTCTCCAAGTGAAGTATTTACATCCAAAGTCCATTCCTACATCATCAAAGGCTCAGTGTTATCATTATATCATCATTATCCCATGTCCGGGGCATCCTGCGTTCGAGATAACATCATAACCTACCCACTGCAGTGGTGTACATATCTATGTGCTTGCCCGGCCGACTATAGCGCGGCGCGGTGTGAGAAAATACATACATATATATAAAGCATACATGAGAGCCCAAATAAAAGCTATAACTTTATCGGAGTGACGTAAGGTTGGTAAACCTCCGATTATCATTGTGGAACTATCATCATGAACATATCTCACCTTGAAAGAATAAAATCATAAGATGATATCAACATCAATGAATAAAATCAATAATCATTTGAGAAAGATCAATAATCATAAGACAATTATCAACAATCTCGTAAGAACTTCGAAAATCATAAGCTTCTAGAATTTTTAGCAATAGAGACGTTATGAATATCATGTGTAAATTCACAACAACGGGATCATGCCTTAAGAAAGAAAGGGACAGCCTTAACATACATCGTCGTCTCCTTACTACTCCTTGCCTATCCTCCTGAGTCTGCAAATCTACATTCAAGATGATTCACACTAAGTGTAGGTCGTTGAAACAATTATAAGATCAAACTAGACTATTAGGTGAGCTAACGAATTTTGGGCAAAGATCTCCCATATATCACTTACTTCCACGAAATTCCAAAACAACAAACTCAACTTCCTTAACAACATCAACAATACCATAATCAAAAGGTTCATTCAATTTATGCTCAATGCAATACCAAAACTTCTTTTCATAATCAATCCATAATAACAACTTCAACACAATCCCTTATACACTTGTATACAACACTTCCTCATCATCATTATTATCCCTCATAGCAAGATTATACTCATAACATACTAATAATTATAGCTCAAGTTAATGTACAACTCAAAATATCATCAAATTCATATTTGAACTTTTCCTCCAATTTCTTTTCCTCAAATCTTAACATAATTACCAAATAAACTCATAAGCATGGAACTAAGATGAAATCTTACCTCAAAATTCAAGAACACTTCAATTCCAAGGTTACTCCACCTTAAGAAATACTCATCCAAGCATCTTCAAGAAGAGGAGACAAGTTTAGACCTCACTTGGAAATCCCAACCACTTAAATCTTCACTTTGATCTTTGATTACGCTTGGAAGTATGCTGGAATATGTTTGGAGAGGTTTTTAAAGCTTTCTAGGACTTGGGGTTATGTCAAAATGAAATAAAATGAAGAGGGGATCATAATTCTATCATTCTGGAAACTCACTGCCTCAATTTTTACGGCCACAAATTACTGGCCGTAATTCAAGTTACGGTCTGTAATTGAAATCGTAAAATGTTATACAAATTGTAATTTTCACTGTATTTCTCGGATTTGCGATCTGTAAATTGAATTGGAAAGATAACCTCCCGAACTTCAATTTACATAGATTATGGATTCCATAACTCCTCATATTCTAGGAGATATGCCTCTCTCAAGTTGGACAAAAAATTATGTCCAAAATTCTGCCTAGTTTTTTTCAAAGTTTCGACAAACTTAATTTCTTCGATTCGTTTGATCTCAAAACCTTTAAATACTTGTCTAACACTTGTTAAAAGTCTTCCTTAACTTTATAGGGGTATCATAGCCTCTCTGGACTTACGTTAGTTTGCTTACGATACAATCAACGCGAAAATTTACGAGGTGTAACATTATGTTTAATTGTTTCAGCAAAGTTGTTTGAGCCCACACCTCGTGGAATGGAATAGAATATATGAATACTCTCAAAGTTATGCCGTATGATCCCTCCTCCTCCACAAAAACTTGAATTGTTTTTTGAGCATCCATCTGAATTCAGATTAAACCAACCAAAAGGAGGAGGAATCCATTTCACAGGAATGGATCTAATCAGACGTTTAGCATTGTCCATTAGCTCCAAGAAGTGATCCATCTCATAAAAGAAGGAATTTTTGGAAATTGCTTGTGAGCTATAATGTTCAGTTTTTAGGTAATGTGCATAATTATCTTGTGAGAGGACATTCTGATTCCTTCAAATCTACCAGAGCATCTTCCGTTCCAAATTTGCCATAGTATTACTCCTGCAAAAACCTGAAGGGAAAGTTTGACCTGGATTAAGGTATTTTTCCATCCATCACTTGAGAACCATATGTCTTATGTTTTGCTGCCCCTGTAGGATGCCAAAAATCTGGTTGAAATAAAACCAAACTGCTTTAGCTACCATATTATTAGTGAACAGATGGTCTTCATCTTCCATAAAGTTGGTACTGCTACCATAAGATAATATGGATAGTAGCATCCCAACTCTTCCCATTTTAGTATCCACTGAAATTCTCTGTCTGAGTAGTTTTCGTACAAAGAAAGACACTTTGAAAGGGATCTTAGCATGTTGAACAATTTGTTCATCACAGAAGTACTATGTTTCTCTCTAAGAATCTTCCAAGTGGAGTTATAAGAAAATATTCCATCTATTATTTTAATCCAAACATGTTGGTCATCTTGAAAGGAACTAATAATAACACTTTGAACTTGTTGGACTAGGAAAGGAGGAAGATGCTGAGACAGTTTATGAACTTTTCTTGTTTTGTCAATTATATAATCAACAACTTTGGGTCTGATAGATGTAGTGCCAGGGACAAATTGGGCTAAATGTCCTAATCCAGACCAATTATCCCACCAGAAATTTGAGCTTCCATTATTCACCTTTCATAAAATTAGATGATCAAATTTGTGCTTGATCTTCAGCATGCTTCTCCAAGTGTGTAAATGAATATAGCTCCATTTTCTAGCCATGGAATGGATTCTTTGGGCGTATTTGTCTTTCATAAAAGCACTCCAAAGGAAATTTGTAGTTTTGAAGAGCCACCATAATTTAGTAACAAAGTTATCTGAGAAGTCCTGCAACTTTCTTATTCCAATTAAACTTTCTTCAGCTGGCTTACATAGGCATTCCGATTTCACCCAATGATGCTTGTTTTTGCCATCTGACATACCTCAAAAGAAATTGGGCAAAACCTTCTCAATTTGTGTAATTATAGTTTTAGGAGGTTGCCATACTGAAAGAAGATGGAGAGGCATTGTAGTTAAAACATGACTGATGAGAAATTTTTTGCCCCCTGAGGAGAGTAGGTTGTTTGCCAAGATCCCACTCTTTGTACTATTTTTGTAGCCATATCACTGAGGAATTCCACCTTCTTCCTGCCATAGAACAATGGACAACCCAAGTATGTGATTAGGAACTTCTTTTCCTGGAAATCTAGAATCTTAATTGTAGTATTTTTACTTTTTTTTTTTTTTTAATTTTATAGAAGAGTCTTTATCCACCAAGAAATTGTTGACAATTATCCAGAACTGTGTTCATACATCTTCAAGGTCTTCATAATTTGCTGTAGAGTATTCGTTTTTCCTGAATAGAAAATAATAATATCATCATCATAAGATAAATGATTAATCTTTGGTCCATTCTTTGGCATTGTAAAGCTAATGAACCTTGGACCATTAAATAAACTATTAAGAAGATTAGATAGTACTTCAGTAGAAATTTTAAATAAATAAGGTGATATATTCTCCCTATTTTACTCCTCTCTATGATTTGAATAAACCAGGCCTTCTCCTATTTATGATTGCTGTATACCAGTTGTTGGAGATCATGCTCCAAATTATAGTGATTCGTCTGCAAATCCAACTTTTCCAATGACTGCACTGAGAAAGGACCAGGACAGCCTATCATAGGCTTTGTGCATGTCTAGTATAATTACACATTGTCCCCTTTGTTTGGTTGTCTGATGTCACGTATCACCTCTTTAGACAATAGCAAATTCTCCCATATGGATCTTCCTTTTATGAAACCACTTTGGTTGGGGGAGATAATTTTAGGAAGCAATTTAGAAAGTCTATTATTCAAGACTTTGGAAACCAGTTTCTGGCTGACATTGCTTAGGCTAATGGGCCTGAAGTCAGCAAAGGATTGAGGAACTTCTGTCTTGTGTATAAGAACTAAATAGGTCATTGTAAAGAACTTTGGCATATGTTCCCCTTCAAAGACTACTTTAACCTTGTTGACCCTATCCGCTTCAATGATATCCCAAGTGTTGAGACCTAATTGTTGACTTCCCGTAATTTATTTTAATCACTCAGGGTCCTTGGAAAATAAATAAAATGAGCTATGCACCTTAAAGGGCCGAAATAATTTTTATAAGTTGTTCAAATTAATATTTCACTCCTTTAAATTGGTGAAAAGTACATTTTTTCATCACATCACAAATTTATTTAGGAATTAATTGGTACTTTTATGATATTTATGAGATGCTTGTTAGATTTAATCAAAGAAAACGACATTTTTGTTTTAAAATAATAATTACTTATTTAATTGTTTAAATTGT
The DNA here is from genome assembly GCF_029784015.1 of Lycium ferocissimum. Classification (NCBI taxonomy): domain Eukaryota; kingdom Viridiplantae; phylum Streptophyta; class Magnoliopsida; order Solanales; family Solanaceae; genus Lycium; species Lycium ferocissimum. The sequence goes on from NC_081346.1 coordinate 30,611,066, forward strand.
CAAAAATCTAAATTAGCAAGTACTTTATTCCCTTCAATCCAAGGAGTTTGAGTAATTTAAATAGTTAACCATTTCACCCCTTTAATCTTTAATTTTGCATAATTGTGTAATTTGTCAAAATTATTTATAATTTTCTATGAATGTTTTAATTAGTCAATTAAGTGGTCCTGATTGCAAATTGATGTTTAAATTATTTAATTATTTTGTGATGGCCACAATTAATTTAACTAGTGCATGATTTAAGGAAATTGGGGTCATTTTTGTAAAATTAGCCTCCTAATGGCCTTAATTGAAGTAACCAAATTCATTGGTTTAAATTAATTGAGGTCATTAATGCAATTAAATTTTTAAATTTTCTAATTAAGCCAAATATGGCCATAATTGAAATAATCAGTTGGATTAAAATCAATTAAGGCCATATTCACAATTTTAAGCCCATTGACACAGTTGGCCATTTTAAAATCATTTTAATAGGAAAATTATGTCCTAATTTTGTCTATAACAATTTTAATTTTTATCTATTTATCAAATTATCTATTTTTCTCTATGTATATGTATACCTAGTGTATATGTGTATACATTACAAACAAAAGGGCTAGCCTTATAATTTTAAGACTTGGACCGAGTCTAGCCCAAACGGACCGAGACCCGTCGCAGGTTTGCCCCGCCTCAACTTAAGGGGTGAAACCCCTTTCCCCTAATTCATTTTCTATTCCAAACAACCCCTATACCCTTCCTCATTCTCTCTTCCTCATTCTTGCAAAACCCTAAGCCGCCGCCGCCTGCCTTTTCCCTTCTCTCTCATCCCAAAAATGGAAATATCTCTGAACAAATGTAAGATGCACAGCTTTACAGGTTATTTACGTGCAAGGAATTAATGTTGAGGTTTTTTTTTTACCCAAATCTTTCCAAAATCGGTAATGGAACCTTTTCCTTTTGTTTTTCTTTAAAATTATTTGGTCAAAATAGATTATTGTTGTCTGATTTTTGTTGTATTGTGTTAATATTGCTTGATTACCATTGGTTGGGGGTGAAGGGTTTGGATTGAGTCGAATAAGGCTCAGATCTGGCCGTTCATCTGTTGTTAAGTTGTTTTAAGCCATAGATTCAATTTACAAGTTATTTTCTGGAAAAATTAGTTGTCCCACATCATTGTTTTGAGGGTTTGAACAATTTATGGGGTTCTATCCCTCACCATGAAAACAAGTCAGAAAAAATTGTGAAAAATTTAAAAGAGGCTAGAAACCTTGAATTCAAGCCTTTTAGTATAAAATTTTTAAGACTTTGACTTAGGTTGAGGTCTTCTTAGTTCTAAAAATTTGTTTCTTTCTTGTTTTCCAAAGACGGTGTTGGCTGAGTGTGGTTTTGGAAGCAAAAAGGCTTTCAAGTCCAATTTTGACCACGACTGCACTTTAAAAAGGTAACATTTTATCCTATTTGCTTATTTTTGTTATTTCTCAGTAGTTTGTTGTGGGATAGTAGCCTGTTTTGATGTTAGTTTGTTGTTGGATTACTTTTGGTTCAATTAACTGACAATGTGATGTTTAGGTAATGTTAAAAGTTCATTAGATTGTGTGGAAATAGAGATTACTTCCTTATTTTCAAAGTACATGCTTAACCTTAGGAATTAGTTGTTGATATGGACTGAATGCACGAGATTAGATAATGTATTGATGTTGTTCTATAAATAGGGATGAATCGATTGCCAGGTGCTTTATTAGATGTTGAAGTTTCCTAGTTGGCTGCTCAAACCTTAAACATGACAAGAATACGATCACCTCATTCATAATAGTAATTTAGTGAACTTATAGACCTATACTGATTCTCTTTGAATGTAATAAATTGCTAAGGTACTGTGATGATCTGTTTTAAATCATTTAAGGCAGTTGCTCTTTCTTGGATGAGACTATGTCAAATTTGATTCTTCAATCTGCTTTCATAGGTCTGTATACTTTGTCTATGTCAATTAGAAAGCATGAGTCATGATTAGGATAAAATAAGGATCATGATTGGATCAAAATAAGGTTTAAAGAGTCTAGGCACACTTATAGGAGTCTCATGATGTGGTTAAGGCATTAGAGTAAGGTTAAATGGGGTCTGTTTGCATTTGAATGGGTCTGAGCCTATCCAAGTCTGCTTGAATATGTTTGGATTAGTCAAAAATAACTTTGAGTAGTTGTATGCTATACATTAAAGGTAATTTGAAGCAACAACACTCTAGAATATGATATAGAAGTCTTAAAATGAAGGTTGGGATTAAGGTTCATTTATTTGGTAACAGGTTCCCAAATGGTCCATTAGAAGCTAATGCAGGTTTATAAAGTTGTAAAAATCATCTAAAATGAATCAGGACACCTAGATACAACTAGGATGATTGTGTGTCATGTTTGTTCATTTAAGCATAGGCTAGTCTTGACTATTCATGTTATCAGACCCCTCCCCTTTTCATGTCTAATTCATGCTTGAGTCTTCAAAAGAGGTCTAGTGTAGTGGAGTTAAAAGGGGTAATTGAGTCCTGATATGCTCTTGACTATTAAAAATGACTAATTAACTAGTGAGAAGGAGCTGTTTGAGTCTAAGGGTTGGTGCTCAGCCTGAACTTAAGTTGTTTAAGATGTACAAACCTTTTTTTTTAAAGTGATAATGCCTAAAGGGAATTCAAAGTGGTCTGCATAGTTGGGACCCTAAACTGAATTGATTAGAACTGTCTACTTGTATAGTCAACTAGGTGTTTAGATGTGATTTAATTTAAAGGCAGTGTCAAACTAGTTTTAACCACAAGGTTTGGTGGCTGCCATTAGGTATGAGGATGAGGTAAAAGGGTTGATGTTACCTTGGGAGAATAAAGGGTGAGCTTAGGCATGAACTGGAGGTAGTGACCTGTCACGACCCAACCCCGTAGGTCGCGACTAGTACCCGAGTTGGGCACCCGTACACACCCGTTAATTAGAAGTTGCATACGAATAGCTTACACAAAAGATACAAATAACATATATATACAAAAAAGTGGAACGTCACCCCGAAGTCACAAATGTACAAATATACATATCACTATCGCAATCCAAACATAATATCACATATAAGCCGATAAGGCTATCATAGTATAGTGACGTCCAAATCACAAATTACACGTACGCGACTAAATAGCAAATACCCATAACCCACACATATATGTCTACGTACCTCTAAGAGTCATAACAATCATATGACGGGACAGGCCCCGCCGTACCCGTGAATAAACATATACATATGCACACAACAATCCTGATCGAATATAGGCTCCGAACGGGAGCGCTCCAAGTCGACTCGAACAGAACTTAAGTTCGGTGGATCATCCAAATAAGTATCCGTACCGCGCGTATGAAACGCACCCCGAAGAAAGGGGTCGGTACGGAATAATATGTACCGAGTACGCAGCATGAAATATAGTAAACAAGATCATAGTCAAAACCGAAGTACGGAAAGTAAATGCAATATTCAAAATATCAAAATGCTTACTTATAAAAAATACAAATCATGCATAGGGCTCTTAGAACGGTGGTCGCCCGCGTCGTTGGCGCCACGCCACCGCATCACACCGTGTTCATATCCCTGCATTCGACATATCCCCATAACACATCATGCCTACCATAACGCCATAACACAAGATAACACCAATATAAACGGAACCCTACCCTCGCATGAGCTCGGGAACCGTAACACAAAGATCTATAATCGGAAAATAACATAGTGCGCACGATACATAACCTACCGGACTCGGTGAAGGATGTAACAACCATATGCACGAGCGAGTCGTGAGCAACTATACGCAGCTTAAAACACTTCCAAAGACTCAATAAAATATCCAAAACGAGTCATCATTTAAGAATCAAAACGATAGTCAAATCAAATTTCTTTCGTACGTCGTTCGAGAACATATCAAATCGAACTTTAGGACTCGTAGACACGTATCAAAAACCATAGGAAATAAACATGGAAATTATGGCATAATCGTTATTACAAACCCGATAGGAAGTAAGTAACCAACGCTCGAGGGTTAAGACAATAATCGCCAAATCCTTCCAAAAGTCATTTGTACTACACAAGGGAAAGTCTCGGGGCCCACGGACGAGTATCAAACCAATCCGAGTCCATCTATGAAAGTTGGAGACCTTATTCATTTTAGGATCTCCCACGAACGTTTCGAAGCGATCCGAGCTCGTCTATGAAAGTTACGATTGTTCGTAGTTATAGAATCCTTTAAAAACAACATTCTTTATACAAGATTTGAAAGCCAATTGTACAAAGGACTTAAGAACCATAAGTTGACCATATTGAGGACGTTAACATTAAGAAGTAAATAAGAATCGTATACGTGCTCGGATCTTAAGAATGAGTTCCCCGAGACTCGGACTTACATTAGGACATGCCAAAAGAAAGAAAAGTTAGGCTTTACATACCTCGTTCGCTTCCTAGATTAATCCAAACTTACGTCTTGGCCTCTCCAAAATCTACAATAACATCATTAGACGCCCAACATTAGTCGTAGGCTCTTAGAAATCCAATTCTAAGCTAGCACTCCATTTACAAAAATTTGGGATCTCCCCCAGAATTCAACATCCCCGAGATTTCAACTCGGCTAAATCTTCAACAACAATACCAACAACCATTCTAACAACACCAATAATTAATTCAAAAGGCATTCTACCATCAATAACCCTTTTCTACATATTTCGACGACATTCTATTTTTTTATTCAACTCAAGCACTTATATAATCAAGCTAACATCAATGCTTACATACATTCAAGCGCTAATCCGAAACCATTCAAACAAAATTCAAAAACATTTCAACGAAACCACAAAGTATCCAAAAGGCCCAACCATTGTACTACATAACCCGAAGTCTTCCAAATTCAATCAAAACTACGACAACACATTTCTTTCTTCCAAATTCATAAACTACATCAACATTCCACACATTAACAACATTAACCACAATAATACAAAAACTATATTAAAATTGCATTATCTTCTCCAACAACCTACAAACGATTCCAACTTCCATTTAAATCATTAACCATCATTTCCATTATGGAATCCATGCAACAACAACCAAAAGCATTAAATAAAATTAGTTCTCCACTTCTACCCAACACCATACCCACCCGGCCACAACTCCAACATAACTATTTTCATAAATTTCATCCTTTTCCACTTACTACAACATACCTGACCATTCATAACATATAAAAGAGGATAAAACTCACCTTTTTCTCTTAGTTCTTGACATGACTTAGGTTGAGAATTGCATGAACAAAGGCTTGGCTTGCCCCAACAATTGTTCCATGATGTTTAGCACCTTCCAATTAGTTGAAAACCTGGAGAAAATATTTTTGATAGCTATTTTTGAATCTCCTTCTTGCTCCTTCATGGCCGAATATGGCCTCTTCTTTTTCTCCTCCATTTTTCTTGAAATTTCTAGGTGCTAAGATGATAAAAATGATGAATTAGTCATATTTTATTTCCCTATATTAGCTATCCATGTGGACATGGCCCACATTCCATGTGGCCGGCCACATGGCCTCTCCTTTTTTTTTTTTTTTTTTTTTTTTTTGAACTAGCTACTTTCCAAAAATAACTTTTGACCCCAAATTTCCTTAATATTCCAAGCCAATAAAATCACAAGCAACTTATGCCTTAAAATAAAATCGGAGGTCAAAAATCTCAACCTCGCATCCCGGAGTAGTCTTGTCCTTAACTTTTCATGGTTAACTCGGATTGTCTCGATGTACAAAATACGGGATATAACATGACCGGTGGGGCCTTTGTTCCCTTTTCTGTAACGACCCATTTGGTCGTTATGGCCTTTTCGGATAATTTTTGTGAAATATAGGCTTAAAGTGAAAAATAGTTGACCCGAAGTTGACTTTTGGGTAAACTGATCTTTTTCGAAAATTCATCGATTTCGAGAAGTCCGGATGGTTGTTTAGAACTTGTACATGCATTTGGTCCGGTTCCCAATGCACTCGGATGCATTTTGGGACTTGGGTTGGGAAATTGAAATTAAAGTATCGGGGGTTGACTCGGTCAACGAGACCTCCATAGGGAATTCCGAGGCTACGAGTGCGTTCGTAGCGTATTTTTGTGTGGGTCTATGTATGTGGTTGGCGAGCAGATGGCCTCGGGAATGGTTCGGGATTTTGATTGGGACTTAGGAAAAATTAAGAGATTACAGTACCGTGCCCGGTGATTGGGTGTACCCAGCGAAGACGCCCTGCCAGCGACCGCTGTTGGCGGCGGGACGGTGGGGGTGCTACTGCTGCGCATCGTTGTGGTCCGATTCTGACCGTCGTGGCGATACGGCCCGTTGTTTCGACAAGTGTGTTTTAAATAAGCGCTTTAGACCCACATTTATTTCCATTTCGAAGTTAGAGCTTTTGTGGATCGTTCTTGGAGATATTTGGGAATACTCGGAGGAGTAACTGCTATACCTATTCTATTTCATTAATTTTTATCATTATAGATTGCCTCGCCCCCCCCCCCCCCCCTTCCTTTAATAATCCCTTAGGAATGGAAGATGGAAGTGGGTTTTGATGAACTTATTCCTAGGCTTATTAATGATGAAATTGAGGGTGTTTGTGTTAGATTTTTTGATTAATCTAAGCTTGTTAATCATATATCTTCTATTTTTAGTGTTGAATTTTGGAATCTAAGAGTTAGAATTTATACCCAAATTGGGGGTTTTGCTTCAATTTTAAAATTGGGTAAATCTATGAGTTAATTTAGCAATTAGTGGTTGGGTTATGATCACCTAGTTCTTAATTTGATATTTTTCTTTCGAGTTTTCTATTTTGCCCTTGTGGACCCTGTTTCCCCAATCTCTAGGGTTAGTTTGACCTAAATTGAATAGTAGTAATATTAGTATCATTCTTCATGATTTCTAATCTAAATTTCAATTATGCTTAGACTACTTTGGTTCTGAGGTTCAGCGAAAAGGCAAGGCAAAGGAATGAGTTATTGGTGTTGCGATTCGGCCATCCAGGTAGGTTATGGCTTACCCTTGGTGAGACTTCGTATAGCAAATCGCATATTTAAATTATATTGTCGGAGACAGCGTGTGAACCTTCGGGTATGAAGTTGGGTAGGATATTGCTTTAGGTTGGGTCCTGTTGTGTGTTGAGGCTAGCCACCCCGTTGTGTTGTGATTGATTGTTCTATTGTACTGGCTTGATGCCATGAGTTGTTGATATATATTGGATTTTATTTTATCATCTTGATTATGATATAGTTAGCGTACCCGCTGTTGGTACTTGTGATTCAGTTATATTATTGGCATACCCACTATTGGTATTTGTACTCGGATATATTGTTGGCATACCCATTTGCTGGTACTTGTGATAGTTGAGCATGATTATTGATGTTGATGCATGCATTAGACGCGACTCGGGATTTTCATGATACCTTAATCGTTGAGATACGACGATACTTGATGAAACACTTGATGAGCTGGGCTCGATTTTACTTAAGTGACGTGAGATGGCGATGTTAGTTCCAAATCGTTGATTGAGTGAGTGCATGGACGCGGGTCCCCAGTGGTGCGCAGGGACGGCGAACCTTCGTGAGGGCAAAGATCCGAGGTCCGTGCATGCATTTGGGCAAAGATCCTGGATGGGTGGCACTTAGACTTCGTGAGTCACACTGGGTTGTGCTACCGAGATGTCGATATTTCTGTCCGGAGTGCATGTGTACACAACATTTGCATAGCATTGCATTGCGTTCATACACTATTGCATTGCATTGTTTTATGGATTGATTTTGAGATGTTTCGGTGTTGTACTTATGATGATGATTTCGGTTGATACAGTCAGACTTGGCTCATTTGGGTTTAGATGCTTTACTTAGGTGATGACGGGTACTTGGATGTGATCACGTTTGGCTTATACTCGTTGATTTATCTGCTTTATTATCTGGATTGTGTTAGATATGCTTAGTCGGCTGACGATGTCTACTAGTACTGTTGTTTTGTACTGACTTGCACTTGCTGCATTCTTTTATGAATGTAGAGTACCGGTTGGATCAACTTCTGTGATGCGTGGCTGACAGTCACTTCAGCATTATTTTCGAGTCTCTAGGGTGAGCATAACCGTTCGCTGCCTCGAAGACTTCTCTATCTTTATATCCTATTCTATTCAGAGACATAGACACTGATGTATTATTATTCTATACTTGTATTATTCCCCTTTTTGAAG
>NC_081346.1:30619395-30710198 GCF_029784015.1 Lycium ferocissimum
TCCTCTCTCTTTGTTTCTTGACCTTCTTTCTTTCTTATTTCTCCAACTAAAAAAAAGATGACTCTAATATATATATATATATCTCCCCCCTAATTTCCATATTTATTATTTAGTCCCTCGATGTAAGGTCTCGTGTCACTGCCCCTTTCTCACAGAATTTTCTTTCTTTTCTTGATTTTTTCTTTTCTTTTCTTGAACTTTGATTAAGAAGACCAAGTGTCTTCTCTTGCAAGCCTCATCCGTATACATAATCACGTGGCCCTCTTTGTCCATTTAATTACACAATTTGACCCCTATGGGCCTTGGCCCGCACGACCACCCTTGGCTATTTTCCAAGCCAGCATTTTTTCCTTTCTAGTGACTTGCTTAGGTTAGCATTTTACACTTCATGAAGTAAATCCCGCCAATTTCAATTTTGCCCTTAACCTTTCTCGATAGTCCGCATCAACAATATTCCCGGATAATATTAATAACCCACCGCGCATTAAAATAATTTCGGAAAGCGATCTTACCTTCCACATTCCACGACCTTTTTCGAAATGTCCGAGCGCACGAAATACGGGCTATAACAACTTGGGTGCCTAACATCTACCCTAGGGGATCACCAGAACCCTTACCTAGAACTTTGGATTAAGGAGGATTTTTCAAGGTGTATGAATAAACCCTTCAAAACTAGTTTTCCTAATTTCCTAAAAATCAGGTGGTGACTCTTTTAAAACAAAGTCCGAAAGAGCACCAACGATTTTGAAGTAGCTTTTCCGAGCGCTAACCCCGCCTGTAAAAATGCAAACCGTCACACCAAGTCTTCTGGAAAAACAAACTATTGAAACTATCAGGCCCAACTGAACAATTGACATTAATATAAAAAATTACATTCTTGACTTCTTGCTGTGATGGGATGTATAGGAACATCTCATTATCTTCCTCAATGATGGATCTGGAAAGTTGATCAATGATATTCAAATCACCAAGGTTGTTATCTTTGGAGAATAACTGTCGGTAATACTCTACATTAGCACTGACGATGTCATCCTTATCCTCCAGCTATTGATCCTTAGCATTAATCATGTGGATGTTGAGGAAATTGCTTCTGCCTGTGATAATTCTGTGAAAATACTATGTATTTTCATCCTTTTCTAGTTGCCACTTAAGGTTTGCCTTCTGCCTCATAAAAGAGTTCGTGATTTTATAGAGAGAGATCACTTCTGCTTTGGCTTTGTTGAGTTCCATTATGTGCATTTGGTCTAAGGAAGCTTGATAGAGTTCCTCCAAAACTTGAGTCTCGAGGAAAATATCACCTATTTTTGTTCTGGACCGTTCACTGAGTGCTCTGCCAATATTTTCATTTTCTAATGAATTCTTTAAAAGATGTTGGGAGAGATCTCAGTGTCTCAATGTTGCTTCATTATAGAGATAAAATCTTCATGGTCAGTTCAAAAATTTAGAAATTTAAAGTATTTTGTGCAACTACCATCATCATTTTCAGCATTGACAAGGAGAGGACAATGGCCAGAGCTAATTCTTGTTAAGTGTTGCAAAGTAGTTTTTGAGAGAGTGGAGCTCCAATCATCATTCACTACCAATCTATCCGACCTTTTCCAAATGATGTTAATGCCCTTTCTTTCATTGCACTAGGTGTAAGCTTGACCAATATAAGCCTTGATCATGTAAACCACTATCAAACAAACACTCCATAAAAGGCAAGCTTTTGAATAGTCTATGAGGATTTCCACCAAGTTTCTCATCCAAGCTAAGAATGTTATTAAAGTCACCAATAATAGCCCAGGGATGGAAGCTGGTGGAGGACAAAACAGGGGTTCCCAAAGTTCTTCTCTTCCTGCAGAATTGGATTTGACATAGACCACAGAGATGAAGATATCTTTCTCAGTATAAGTAGTAGTGTCACGATCCAAGTAGCCATGAGTGGCACCCACACAAATCCCCTAGTGGGCGAACCATCCCCTTACCCAATTATCAAACCATTTTAAACCAATTGTAAAGCGATAAACAAAGTTAAAATCATAAAACTATCTAGTCATGCCATCAATAAACTATTACGTCCCCAAAGATCCAAAAGTCATCGTACAAGGACTCTAAAACATAAACTGTCTAAGGAATTAACAATACACGAAAATAACATAAGTAATGTCTGGAATGAAAGTAGACATCAATAAGAGAAGATTTTCAGGCGGCCTGGCATGGATAGGAGCTCACCTTCAAATCTATTGGAAACTGGCCTCACGCTAAATATGAGGTCTGGTAGGTGTCTCTAGATCACAGTCTACACTCAAAAGAATACAGCAAGATACTATCAGTACAAACACTATGTACCAGTAGATATCATAGGCCAGACTAAGATTAGTATCATGCATAAAATCATAAAATCAATAGAATAGACAGATAGGCATAGCAACTCATAACCATATGAAATTATCAACAAGAATCATCCAACACCGAAGTAAGTAAGCCCATACAAACAACAACCAATAAAAGTAACTCAACCTATGTCATCACCAGCACAACCATAACTCACGAATTATCTCTACTCTGTCACATATCCGTACATACATGCTAAATTGTATTGTTTGCCTAAATAGCCATGGCCTGCAGGGGACCCATGGTGTCCATGTACCACTCGCTCTGGAACTGACCTCGGATCACGAGCCCATAACTAGGCCACATCCTCACCCCCTGTCAAATGTGCCTTTTCATATTTATATGTTCTTTCTCATCTCAATGTATTTCCATTCCAACAATCAATAAGGAATATGAACATTCAATGAATCAATATCAAGGAGCATAAGTCACCATGCCAGGCATATCAAGACTCAAGAATCAATTCATTAATAGCATGAATAAGGGATTACTCTAAGTCAACAAGAAGAGTATTCATTAACTTCTTCTTTATCATATCATAATAGTTTATCATATAATCATTCAATCAACATCAAAATTGGGAATTTCCAATCACATTTTATGTTCGAAGACCTAATAATGCTTTCCTATCAATTTCATAACATATACAATCAACTAATCAAAGTCTAATTCAAGTACACCGTAACCTACCTCAACGCAGAGCTGGAATAATGCAAGCTATTCCACATGAGCTTTTCCTTTTCGCAATGCCTCAGAATGTTCAAAATCTAGAAATATAGTGCTACATGAGTATTCAAATCATCTACTCAAATAATACAACAATTGGGAAAACGAGAGCCCAACCATTCCTACCCTTTTTAATGGGTTTCTAATTGGTTCATCTCCTTTTAAGCAGTTTTTATGCTAAAGTTGCCATTTTTATGAAGCCCTAAGTCTTAATACATCATTCTCATCTATTAGAACTTGAATTCCCACCCTAGGAAGTGATAATCTATAACCTTAGGTGAATAAACAACAATAAAGTCACTAACCTATTCATTATTTAAGGATTTCTTAAGTTCTAGGGTTTTAGTCCTTTTTTTAGTCCTTTCATTCACCATTAGAGAACCCTAAACTAATCATGGAACTTAAGATGATGATGGAATGAATAAAGTAAAGGGTTAAGACTTACCTTTCAAGAGTATTTTAGCCCTAGCCTTAGAAAATCGCCACAAGTGTTCTTGGAAACTGTTTTGGACTTATATGGGGAATGAGTTTGGAATAAAAAATATAAAATGCTGATTCTGCCTCCCGTCAACCGTTGTAGCGGTTGACTTTCTGCTTCTGCGGTCCCGCTATAGTTGGAAAGGTCCCGCTATGGCGGACCTTATTAAACCAGCTCCCCGCTACGGTGGACTAGCTACAGCGATACTCCCACTGCTGCAGAGGTACTCTCACTGCTACAGCGGTCCATTTTGACCAGTAGCTCGGGTTTTTTCACTAATTTTTCACACAAAATCCCAACACCAATCCGAGGCCTACAGACGCAAATGTACATAAAAACATGCTACGGACTCACCCGTGACCTCGAAATTCCCCACAGAGTTCTTATTTTACTACGTCTCCCCCTAACAAAAACAAACCAAGTTTTTCAACAAAACATAGCAACAACAGACAATTCAAGTTTCAGTTCTTAGACTTCTTCATCTTTGAGTTATTATTAGCTCGTTTCTATCTTCAGTAAGGTACTAGCAAGGGTATAATGGTCATGACCCCCATAACAACCTAGCTGGTCGTTACAAGTAGTAACTTTGCAGGCGACCATTTGAGCATGATCAAAGCAAACATTATAGTTCAGACTAGAGCTCTAAAACACCCACATTTTATTATTAGAATTCTCCCAGTACCCATGCATTCCCATTTAATTTATAGGAATGAATAGTAGTTCCTTGGATGAATGGTTCTTGAATAGCCAAAAAATTGACTTTGTAGAGTTTAATAATGTATATGATTCTTTCAATAGCAACATGGTATTTCATACCCCTAATATTCTAGTTGATCAACTTAATCATTAATAGGATCTTTAGGAGTTTTTTTAGCTGTTTCCTTTGATTCCTAGTAATAGGAGACTCTCTGGTTATATGAGGTTTTTTTTTTTTTTTTTGTAGTATCTTTTGTAGAAGGATCACTTTGGTTCTTTCCAGTTATGGCCATTTGAACTTTCTTGTTGTTTGCTTCTCTTCCTCAAAAATATTGAGTAAGGATGTTCAGTTCCTTATCTAAGGGTTATTCTTCAGTAGATATCTCCTCAGCCCACTCATCAGGAGGATTCTGAACATTTTGAGGGTGATTTTCTTCCAATTCATTCTTTCTTGTTTCACCCTTCTTATTGTTCCTTGGTTTTTGGGATTGTTCTATTTGCATCAAACCATCAAACTTGTTCTGAGATTTTGGACTTATCATTGTCTCAGTTGTTTGATATTTTTTCCTGCCCTTTTTCTGTTTTTGAGTTTGCCATTGCGCATCTTTGTCATTCTCATTCTCAGACTCTTGGTAAAAAACCATATGTAAAGCTTCAGGATCAGTGATTTTTATCTCCTTTCGTATTGTTACTTCTTGAGCAATAGGCTGTGTAGTCTGAGATTTATGATATTCTCTTAGGATTGGGGGCTTGTCTCCTATCAGTGGTGTCATCCCCTTTGTCAATTGTAGTCTCTTGAGTGATGCAAGAAAATAAAGACAAGATAGAAAAGAAGACACAATTAATAAACAATTGGACAATAACTAGAAGAATCCTAGTTACCTTCCAAAAGGATCAAAGGCACCTATCTTATGCAACGATCCTCAAGAGAATAGCAATCTCTTGCAAATTGAATGATCAAACTGGGGTTGTACAATTTGGAGTCCACCAAATCACAACAAGTCTCAACTAGAGAGAAAAGTTCAATATTCATATATTTCAAGACAGGTTCCAAATGAGAAATAGTTCTAAGTGTAGCTTATATAGGTAAAGTCTACACTTGGACTTTAAAATAATAGCCATAAGTTAGCCTTTAAAATATGGCCTTACAGGGCTCCAAATCATTAGCCACACGCATGGGACTCCAAAGTGGGTCCATGGCTATCATAAACTGATCGTGGGCTCCTCTCTTAGGCTCAGAAGTGTCCACGGCTCCTGAAATGAAGACTCCATCTCCAAAGCATAGGTGGATGTCATGTAAAATCCTGGCCGGACTGCTGGAATATATGATGGCCAGTTTGGCTTGCATCATTGAGCCTTCTTAGAAGGATTTCGTCCTCGAAATCAATGCATCACCGGTTTGGCATGCATTATCCTCCCCTTCTTAGAAGGATTTCATCCTCGAAATCAATGCATCATCATCCCCGACCTCATCATGGCACACACGGATCATCAACAACATGGATCGATGGAATATCATCATCACAGGTGGCTATGTGGACTACATCATCCTCCCTCTCTTGGAAAGAATTCATCCCCAAATTCAATTCCTACAACACATGAACGAGAATGAGTATATATAACATCCAAATCTCACCGAGGCAATAGCTAAGTAGCCTCACAAGAACATAACCATTATATAGTGCCAGAGTGCTACGAAACTGCCCAAAGGTAGTAGAGATTACCGTCATGGCTTTAGACAGTCCAAGAAGAAGCATAAGCCAAGAAAACATACTGTCCTCATGGAGTTTGCATGTCATCGTCTCATACCACAATAATGTACAAGGAGGATATGTCCAATGGCTTTCCATCTGCTTCACTTTAAAACACACCAAATTCTTTTGAAGGCTAAGTACAAAACAAATAGAATAGCTCAAGCCCCAATACCGAAGTAATGTACCAGCCCACCCCAAAGTCATTAATTCAAACAAGTTACTCACTTGGTCAATTCCGAGTTCAAAAACAAGAATGGTCAACACATCAATCTTAACACGCATCTCAAGCATATAAACAAGTAACTCAAATAGCAACACCAAACTAGAGTGAAGACGATGTAACCAATTACTAAAAGAGTACTCTAGAGAAGCATGAATCATGAGATACACGTACGTACCATCCTTGATCCTAGGAAGAGAAAAAGGATCAAACCATGTGCCACAACCAGAATTTTCTATTCCCTCACATCCTTTCCCTTGACAAGAACGCAAATCGTAGTCAAATATGCAATCAAACTCGTCAAAGAAAGGAATTTACCTCTAAGCCACAAGAATACTACCCTAAAGTTCAAATGCATCTTTTCCACCTTTTAAGCTACGGAATTGGGTATTATAGCCTAACTCAAATGTATAATCTATCTCGAGTGCGTGCTCCATGTAAGGGTCAGAGTAAGTGAAGTAATAGACACTAGGACTAGTGTCCACCATTCTACCTTCCTTTTCCACTCTTAGCCTACTCACACTTAGAGATTCCCACTCAAATTCTGCCCCTAGTGATGAGAAATCATCCCCCAATTCTGCTTTACTATCAAAGAGCCGCTCACTAGCTCTTAAATCCTCACCAAGAACATGTTGTACATCTCTAGCACACTCAAGATCACAAATTATGCCCTCAACTCTACATAGGGTATCAACACAATCATAATCCTCATCATATGCAAATAAGTAATAGAGAAAAGTGCTACTTAAGTTCACATCATCCATGAGTTTCACATGATCAAGTTCATCACGAAAGTTAATTTTATTATCATGCTCAGACTCAACATTAGGAAAACTCAAAGATGAATTCATACTTTCACTGCCCGGGTCAAACAGCGGATGACCAAAGACCACTCCTCGTACACCATGACCACTTAAAGATTTGTCAAAGACCCTGAAGTCTTGCGCACAAATGGTGTACAATTATGGGTATAAGCATGCACACTACTAAAATTATATCCACAACTTATTTCATTGACACTAGGTTGATGCTCATAAAACACAACGTTCATATTACCAACCAATTCACATTTTCCCTCAACTAGTGGCTGAATTTCACATGCATTGGAATCACAATTCACATCACAAGACAAAGAAGATTTTAGCTTCACACAAGATATGTCATTACTCATACTCACACCCTCAACATTCTCATCATTAGCTTCTAGAGGAATGAGTTTAATCGACTTACCTTTAGGCTCATAAGATTGATCTTCTTTACCTTCAAGTCCATCTTTTGGACAACTCTGCTCTTCCAGAATTATTGCATCCTTTTCATGAGTTACCATTGTATGAGGCTCATTCTCAAGATTATTTCCAATGGTACCTACAGAAGAATTCAAACAACTAGAGGAAAAAGAAATATTGTGAGTGTTAGAGAGAAGAACTTTATCTCCCTCATTATTTTTCTTTTCTTTCATGTTCTTTTCAATTCCATTCTCTTGCTTCTTTTGTGGCAGTTCACTCACTCCAGTTAGCCCAAATATCCCATTTTGCATGGCATTACACTCCCTATAGGCATAGAAGAGACATGTGCACTATTGGGATTTTCTTTCCTAAGTGGGAATGGAAAGAGAGGCCATCCTTCCCAGTCCATGACATACCTTATCCATTCTCGTACATTTGGTATGTCGTGTTTTTGAAACCAGGGCTGACCAAAGCATAAGTGACTTATTTTTAGGGGAAACACATCACATTGGACCGTTTCAAGATAATCTCCATGAGATATTACCACCTTGACTATCCATTCAACTTGATACCCATTATAGTCATATGGATATCTCTTTTTAACCCATGTCAAATTCAACCAATCAGCCGCATAAGGAGAAATAAATGTGGAGTCACACAAATTGTCAAGCTCTAGATCAAAGCCATTATACCCACAAACATTCACCTTCAATTTTTGAAACCTTGTCTTAGGCAATCTCTCTCCTTTTCTTAGAAATAGTGGTCCCGTCCTTTGTGTAAGCTATCTAGTTCTTACTTCTGATTGAACGAGCTTAGTTCTCATCACACCTTGGGCTATTGTACCTGCATAACAAATCTCAAAGAAAAGGTTATGAGTTATAAATCACCTTACTCACTCCCTTACTTTATTTAGGTGGCACTCGGTTCCCTCAATAATGTAAAGGTTTGATTCACTCCGACTTGTTGTAATTGGCTTTTTCGAAATTGACAACTCCTTTTCAATCACTTCAATGAGACAAAAAAGGCTACCTCTTCGAGATTAGAGTGATTTTATAGGACTCTATAGTCGGACGACTCCTTTAAATATGGCGCACTTGAGTCAAACAGTTCACTACAAATCAAAACGAGAAAAGTTTGAAAAGAATTAGCACGAAAGAAGTTATAGCTCAAGAACTAGTAAACTTTGAGCAGGTAATTACTAAATGGATATTAGCTAGAAGTTATGTCACAAAGAAAGGATTAAGAAGCTTCCCAACCCCCCTTAAAACGTACAAGGCAGCCCCCTAAGTCTTACTAATTAATATCCTTTGAACAACTTGTCTTGGAATTTAATTACTGCAAGTTTCAATGATAGCTTCTCGTTTTCCCAAAAGATGACTAGGGACTTGCACACTTGACTTCTCATTTTCCCAAGAGGTGATTAGGAACTTGGACACTCTTTTCTCAAGGTGACTGTTTGTCTTCCCAAGAATTGATTTGGGAACTTGTGTCAATTAATGGTTTGACTATTTGTTTGCCTCTACACCCTTTCACACACCCCAACTGATTTTTTACTTCTCCTAATGAGTGCAGCCCCCTTCTCCACGTTTTGGAGGGGTTTAATGCACCAACTCCTTGGGAATGAACTCTTGACTAGTCCCTTTTGACTTCCAAAATAGCTTTCACACTCCCTAACACCTTGAGAGCTCAACTTATCACCAAATTAGATCAAACAAAGGTAGTAACGCTGAAATTATCAAGAACACACATGAACATGCACAAAATCTTTATGAACACCCAAGAACACAAGTATTCAAAATACTTCAAATGATATACCAAAATGACCATCTTGAGGTCTAGTTTCCAAATATCGCCGCGGATTACCCAAGACACCTAAACTAGTGGCACGATTGGGGACTTTAAAAATAATAGTTCATGAACTTTTTCTTGAACTTATGAACATCCAGAAACACAAGTCTTCAAACACAAAAATCAGATTCACCAACAGATCAAGAACACGCAAACACTCCAAGTAACACGAATTTCATCCAAAACAACAACTCAAGAAGCTTAAAACCTAAGAACACTAGGAAATTCGTCCAAAATAGATTTTTTTTTTTATATATAAAGTTTGATACAAAACAAGGACTAGATTTGTAGAGATAAATCTATGACCGGCTCTGATACCAAATGATGCAAGAAAATAAAGACAAGATAGAAAAGAAGATACAATTGATAAACAATTAGACAATAACTAGAAGAATCCTAGTTACCTTCCAAAAGGATCAAAGGAACCTATCTTATGCAACAATCCTCAAGAGAATAGCAATCTCTTGCAAATTGAATGATCAAATTGGGGTTGTACAATTTGGACTCCACCAAATCACAACAAGTCTCAACTAGAGAGAAAAGTTCAATATTCATATATTTCAAGATAGGTTCCAAATGAGAAATAGTTCTAAGTGTAGCTTATATAGGTAAAGTCTACACCTGGACTTTAAAATAATAGCCACAAGTTAGCCTTTAAAATATGGTCTCACAGGGCTCCGAATCATTAGGCACACGCATGGGACTCCAAAGTGGGTCCATGGCTATCATAGACTGATCGTGGGCTCCTCTCATGGGCTCGGAAGTGTCCACAACTCCTGAAATAAAGACTCCATCTCCAAAGCATAGATGGATGTCATGTAAAATCCTGGCCGGACTGCTGGAATATATGATGGCCAGTTTGGCTTGCATCATTGAGCCTTCTCAATCTTTTCATTGTTAGGCCATGGCTTGTCCATACCAAATAAGGTTCCTGTTGGTTTAAAAGTCTGCTTCTGAGGAGGACTCCTTCCTTTGGTGATAGTGTGTCTAAAATCAGTCTTTTTTATACTTCTTTCTGCCTCTCTGTAACTGTTGGTTTTTAGAATTACCTCCTGATTGGTATTTGGAGAAGTATCCTTGTTTTGAGTATCTTTGTTTCCCTGCTGTTGTTGAGGATGGACACTCTTATTTTGTGTAGCTTCTTGAGTTTCTTTTGCCGTAGACTGGCAATTTCCTCCTTTGTCTGTGTGTGTTTCTTGGGGTTGTCCAGTCTTAGCTAGTGCAGCTTGTTGAGTTTCTTTCAAAGATCGACTGACCTTTTCCCATTTGTCTGTGTGTGTTGCTTGAGCTTTGGTTTTATCTTCCTGTTTGTCAATTTTTTCTTTTTCCTGTTTCCTACACCAGTTTATTGAACGACCATATAGTCTATTGTGTAGGCAGAAGTTGTTGACTCTTTGGTACTCAATTTTTATTCAAAGCCTTGAGGGGGATTATCAGTGTTCTTTTGTCCCGTAAAAAACATAAGCCTGTCTAGTCTTAGTTAAATCGATTTCAACTCGAACCTTAGCCATACTCGGCCTTTCCTTCCCATAGTTTCCATATCCATGTCCATGGGTGTTCCAACAGGATAAAGAATTTGCTTTATAAAATGCCAAGTATGTATATGGAATGGGAGCTTCGGTAATAGTACCCATACTAGAGTTCATGGATCGTCTTCTTTCGGTGAGAAATCAGGAGTCCAAAGACTAAGCCACATATGTTGATCATCGACCTCAATCATATTTTGAAGTAAACAATCCAAAAATATTCTTCATTATAGACATCTATGACGACATACTTGTTGATTATTGCTCCTTTCTTTTCAAATTTTTATTGAGCCCTTAATCGAAATTGATTCCTTAACGGTGGCCCTAATTTTCTCGATTTGAAGATGGGTCTTCAAAAACGTTCCCGCAGTAGTAAATTTGCATTCCTTGACCATTATTCCATAGTATTCGTCTGTTTAATACCCCGTACCTATCGACGTGAATACGATTAAGTTGAAGTCGATGAATTTACTTGAATGTGGAGGAAAACGGTTATAGTTAGGCCTAAGGATCCCAGTATATGTAAATGTTAGGCCTAGCTAAAGTAAATGATATTCATAAACAAATAAGGTGTCAGACAAAGGTAGACAACCTACTAGCTTCACATATGTGCCTCACCTACTTCCTTATAAATCCTACTTGTTTATACGTCCTACGTGCATACACGTCCTACTTGATTGAGCTAGTTGCTCCTATTTGTTTCATGTCCTACTTATTAAGGTAGGTTGACACACGTGTTTAGAGGAAATTAGTGAAGTGCTGGGAAATTGTGGTACATTTGATGCTTTATAACTCTAAGTTTTACTTGTTTTCAAGTGAGTTTTTGGCAGTTTGATGTGTTTTGTGTATGTCGTAGGTATTTAGAAGTTAGAATGCAAACGCAAGTGAAAATAAGAAAGTTGAAGACTCAAAGAATGTGTATGTACTTGTACGGAACCCTCATTATTTGATGGAATGTTAATTGAACTGTCGTTATGCATAATCAGAGAAGTTCAGAGATTGTGCAACTTTGATCCAAAAGATTGAGAAGATCGACGGACCGTCAACATGCTCGACGGTTGGTCAAAGTGCACCTTCATTTGACTAACTGAGGGTTGGTTCTATCATCAGACTGTCGAAGTGGACCATCGTTACTCGACGGTACCATCGATGCACATCAACGGTTCGTCGAGTTGCGAACCGATTGGAGCAATTTAGTCTTTATTATTTTCGAATTTTTGACTTGTATAAATACCTCATAGGGTTTTATTTGTCAGACATCTTGAGTTTAAGACTTGTATTGAGCACTTTGAATTCTTAGTAGTTTTCAAGGGTTTCAAGACTATTTTATTTCGTTTATCCTCAATTCTCTTTGGAAGTTTAAACAACAATTACAATTACAATGTTTTGCATTTAGATCAATTCCATGAGTAGCTAAATTCCCTACTAAGGTTGTGGATCCAAGGATGGATGCTTTGTGCATGGGTTTCTAGTTGTGATATATGCATAATGGGTTGTTAGGGTTTGTTAGTTCTTAATTATTCATTGTTAGTTGATGGTTGCAAACATTTACTTATGCCAAAAACCTTGATTTATTTGGAAAAATAATTAGGGTTTGGTAAGAACTAATAACAAGAACTCAAGGCTTTAAACCTTATTTAATAAATTCACTTAGGAATAAGAGGAATTTACTTGGCATAATTAATCGTTCTTCATATAATCTCTTTTGTATTTGGGAAAATCATAAAAATATATTGTTCTTAATTACTGGGAAATATTAGGAACTCCATTAGAGATTAAGTGCACTCATACAACGATCCATTAGAAGTATATCATATTAGACCCCTAAGCATTGCATTCATCTGGCGGGGAGACAACTTTGGTTTCTTTTACCATATGTTACAATCCAAAGCAATTAGCTAGCAATTAGTCATAAACAACCAACTTTCTACAAACTCATTGGAGTAAGACATTAGACCTAAAGAAAGCATTCTACGATTTTAGTAACCTTTTCACACCATATTCCCTGTGGGATTCGACCCCAGCCTTTGTTGGGTTACTATATTTGACATCGTCCACTTTAAGCTAATAAAAGGTATAATTTAAGCGTATCAAATTTTGACATCGTTGCCAGGGAATACGGTTTTGAAATTACTAAATAGTGTTTGCTTTGATTGAAGCCTTTTTCTTATTCCATCACACCTTGTTTGCTATTCCTTGTGAACCAGGTGATCATGGTTATGCGAAATCAACGTGCAGCACCTGATAACCAGGGTGGTCAACATCATGATCCCGAGAATGATGTAGAAGAGGAGAATGTATTTGCTGATCTTATTGATGAGGAGGATTATGCATCTGCTATTGTTCATCCCCGGGTTAGAGCTACAAGTGTCAAAATTGACTCCTCTCTCTACCAGTTGTTGAAGCTTGAGGGCTACTTTTGGAACTCTACCGATAATGATCCTGCAAACTTTGTGGATATATGTGCTCATCACATCCAAAACAATGTGTCACAAGAGGCTATTCGGCTGAGGCTTTTCAAATATTCCTTAGATGGAGAAGCAAGAACGTGGTTCGAGAAGAAGCCTCGAAATTTTATTACTATGTGGGCAGAGATAGTAGCAGTCTTTCTCAATAAATGGTATCTCCTAGCAAGAAGGCACAGATCCGTGAATAAATCTATGAATTCAAATAGCGAACGGGGGAACAATTATATAAAGCTTGGGAGAGAATTAAAGAATATTTGCAGAAGTTTTCGAGTCATGATTTTCCAAAGAACATATTAATAGAGAAGTTCTACCAAGGGCTGGATCCTATAATGCAGTCAATTGCAAAAAAATAGCTGATGGTTGTTTCATAGATGGATCTTACACTCAAGGTACCGACATACTTAACAGATTGACTACGTACAATCAGGCTTGGCACTTGAACAATGCTGATGGTGTACCCTATGGGAATGCCATGGTCCAGAATATAGTGAAGGAGAATCAGGATACTCAGTAGGCATTGGCTCAGGTTGCAACGAATATGTCTTTGCTGACCAATTGGTTTCATGAGAAGGAGACTAAGAAGATAAATGTTCGCAAAGACAATTCAAGCATGCTAAATGGGATATACCAAGTCCAAGAGGGTCTATATCACGAGGGACCCCTATGCAAGTTGAGGATGTTAACTATGCTCTCAAGGGGGACATCCAAGGGGGTTATCAGAATCAGAATTGAAATCAATGGAGGCCTCAACAGGGGCCTGGTGCATACAACAACAACCAAGGGAACTATAACAACAAGTATGGTGGTTCGAGCCAAGGGAACTATAACAACAACAATAACAACAACAACAACAACAACTACTACTACTACCACTACTACTACTACTACTACTACTACTACTACTACTACTACTACTACTTTGGAAATAGAAGTTCCAATCCATACATTCCACCAAAAGGGCAGTCAAACGATCAAGGTAGTTCGAGGTTGGAGGCAATGCTTGAGAAGGTTCTGGCAAATCAAACCAAGTCTGAAAAGACATTATCTAGGCTAACGAAAATAGTGGGATCTCATACAGCGGCTATTCAAAAGCTCGAGTCACAGATGAGTGATGTTTTTAGAGAGCAACACCCTCCTAAAAAGGGAGGACTTCCTAGTGACACTATTCTAAATCCGAAGAATGGGGGAGACAGTGTAGACCGTGTGTTTGCTATCAGTATTCGGAGTGGTAAAATACTCCAAAGTGTTGAAAAGAAAGTTGTTGATCCTGAGCCAATTAATGAAGAGGAAGAGGTGTAGTCTGATGCACCAATTATTGTTGATGAGGTTCCTAGCGAAGAAAAAGTTGCTGATATTCCAGAAAGTTCGAAGGTGGATGATAATAAGAGCAAGCAGACTGTAAAAGGGGCTCTCCGCCCTTTGACTCAAATTTTCAAATCTAAACCTCCCTTTCTTCAAAGGTTGGTGAAGAAGGAAGATGCTAAGTTTGAGAAATTTTATGATCAGCTGAAGTAGTTATCTCTGAACTTTCCATTCTTGGATGCTGTCAAGAAGATGCCTGTTTTGCTAAGTACTTGAAAGACCTGTTGACCAAGACGGTGCAACATGAAATCGTGAGTTTGACCATACTGTAAGTTTCATTATTTCAACAACTACTGTCCAGAAAAGGGGAGATCCAGGGGCGTTCACCATTCATTTTTCTGTTGGGTGACATGATTTTGCTCGTGCTCTGTGTGACAATGGGGAGAGTATAAATTTGATGCCACTTGCTATCTACATGAAATCAGGTTTGGGGATGCCAAGGCCGACTACTATGAGATTACAGATGACTGATAGATCTATTAAGCAGCCAGTTGGCATGGTTGATGATGTTCTTGTGCGGGTTGGTAAATTTATGTTGCCCGCTGATTTTGTGATTCTTAACTGTGTTATTGATCGGGATATCCTATTATTCTAGAGAGACATTTCCTTGCTACAGGAAGAACTCTTATGGATTCGGAAAAGAATGAAATAAAATTTTGAGTCAATGATGAAGATATGACTTTTTAGGCAAGTAGGGTGATGAAGTTACCAAGTGCTTACGAGAGCATTTCGGTGATTGATTCTTTGGATGCTGTTGATGAAGCTGAGAATTCAACATGGAAAAAGAAAGTTTGGGAGAAGCTCTTGCTGCTATTCTTGTCAATTTTGATGCGGAAGACATGGAGGGTTATGTGGAGACAGTTAATTCGCTAGTTGGGTTGGGCTCATATTCTTACCACCCAAAGAAGCTTGATCTTAGTTTGAAAAATAGAACAACTCCTCCGGCAAAGCCTTCTATTGTTGAGCCACCGAAGCTTGAGCTTAAGTAGCTCCCATCACATCTGAAGTATGAGTTCCTTGGTCTGAATAACACATTACCAATGATTGTTTCAGCATTATTGACTCAGGAGCAGATCAAGAAGCTGTTAGAGATATTGCGTGAGTATAGGTGTGCTATTGGTTAGACCATAGCAGATATTCGGGGGATTCCTTCTGGGATGTGTGAGTATAAAATCATGTTAGAGGAGGATAGCAAGCCGAGTGTGGAACATCAAAGAAGGTGAATGAAAACATGCAATAAGTCATACCCAGTTCAATGTGTTAAAAAAAGGGCGGTATCACAGTGGTGCCCAATGCAAAGAATGAGCTGATTTCGATGAGGACTGTGACGGGTTGGAGATTTTGCATGGACTATCACAAGCTTAACACTGCTACGTGCAAGGATCACTTCCCTATGCCTTTTATTGATCAGTTGCTTGATCGGCTAGCGGGGCGGTCTTACTATTGCTTGCTAGACAGGTATTCTGGCTACAATCAGATCAACATCGCCCTTCAGGATCGGGAGAAGAAAGATATTTACTTGTCCTTACGGGACATTTGCTTTCAGTAGGATGCCTTTCGGTCTTTGCAATGCTCCTGCTACCTTTCAACGGTGTATAATATCGATATTCTCTGATATGGTGAAAGACTTTCTTGAGGTATTTATGGATGATTTCTCTGTGGTTGGTGATTCTTTGATGACTGTCTTGACCATCTGGGTCGTGTGCTTAAACGTTGTGAGGAGACTAATCTGGTGCTGAATTGGGAAAAGTGCCACTTCATGATGAAGAAAGGGATCGTTCTCAGGCATAAAATCTCTGAAACGGGGATTGAGGTCGATCAGGCAAAGATTGATGTGATTTCAAAGCTCCCTCCACCTATCTCAGTTAAGGGTGTCCGGAGTTTCTTAGGACATGCTGGTTTCTATAGGTGTTTCATCAAAGATTTCTCCAAAATTGCTAATCCGCTGCGTAAGCTTCTTGAAAAATAGGCTAAGTTCAAGTTTGATGAGAAGTACCAAAATGAATTCGATGAATTGAAGGAGTGTTTCAACACAACTCCTATTATTGTTTCTCCTGACTGGTCTCTGCCGTTCGAGTTGATATGTGGTATGAGCGGTTTTGCTATTGGTGTCGTGCTTGGACAGAGACATAATAAAATCATGCACCCTATGTACAATGCTAGTAAAACATTGAATGCGGTTTAGATGAATTACATAGTGACTGAGCAAGAGCTGCTTGCTATAGTCTTTGCTTTTGAGAAATTCCAGGCCTATTTGTTGGGGTCTAAAATTGTAGTGTACACTGATCATGCTGTATTAAGGTATTTGATGGCGAAGAAGGAAGCTAAGCCACGATTGATTCGATGGGTGCTATTATTGCAAGAGTTTGATTTCGAGGTAAAAGATCGCAAGGGAACTGAAAATCAGGTTACTGACCATCCCTCTCGGCTTGACAAAGCTGGGAGGCCTTCAAATGAGCTAGGTATTGATGATGCTTTTCCAGATGAGTGGGTTTTAGCAGTGACAGCTCAGGTAGCACCATGGTATGCAGACATCGCCAACTTTTTAGTGACGGGCATAATTTCTGATGATATAAAGTCATACCAGAAGAAGAAGTTTCTGTGGGATTCTCGTATGTATTACTGGGACGAGCCATACTTGTTCAGAACAATTGCTGATAACATCATTCGGTGTTGTGTTTCCGAGTGTGAGGTAATGGAGATTCTGAAGGCGTTCCACGACTTTTCTGTTGGGGGTCATCATTGAGGTACTCTGACTGCTGCTAAGGTTCTCGAATGTGGTTATTACTGGCCTACTCTCTTTCATGATGCAAATTTGTTGGTAAGGTCTTGTGATCAATGCCAAAGATAAAGGGAGTATTGCTAGGAGGCAATAGATGCCTATGAACTTTGTGATGGAAGTGGAAGTCTTTCATGTTTGGGGGATTGATTTCATGGGGCCCTTTGTGAGCTCTTGTAGCATGAAATATATCGTGGTTGTTGTGTATTATGTGTCTAAATGGGTAGAAGCTATGGCTTTACCCAACAATGAGGCTAAGAGTGTCATGGGTTTTTGAAGAAAAACATATATACTCATTTCGGTACTTCGAGAGCAATAATCAGTGATGGTGGCTTTCACTTTTGCAATGGAGCCTTCGCTGGGCTGATGGAGAAGTATGGTGTGAAGCACCGGGTTGCAACCCCTTATCATCCTCAAACGAGTAGGCAGTTGAAGTCTCCAATCGAGAGATCAAAAGTATATTTGCTAAGATTGTCAATGCAAATAAGACTGGCTGGGCTCGAAAACTGATGATGCTCTTTGGGCTTATCGGACTGCCTATAAGACTCCGATCGGGACTTCTCCTTTCAGACTATTTTTTGGCAAAGTTTGTCATCTGCAGTTGAGCTTGAGCATAAGGCCATGTGGGCCTTGAAGAAGTTAAATATGGATTGGGATGAATCAACTAAACTTCAGTTGTTTCAACTCAACCAGATGGATGAATTCCAGTAACAGGCCTATGAGTGTGCATCATTGTACAAGGAGAGGATGAAACACTAGCATGACAAGAAGATCCTAAAGCGAGAATTCTACATGGGTGATCCTGTCATGCTGTATAATTCCAGATTAAAGCTGCTACCGGGCAAGTTGAAATCAAAGTGGTCCGATCCTTTTGAGATGGTAAGTGTTTCACCCCATGGGACAATTGAATTGAAGTCCGGAGATGGAACTCGGATGTTTAAGGTGAACGGGCAGAAGGTGAAGCACTACCATGGTTGCATTAATGGGGATAGAATTGTTGATAAGTACCGGTTGAAGCATTTGGGAACGGATCCTGATCCGAAATAAAGCAGTACCACTGTCGTGCCGTGACGTTAAATCAAGCACTTCTTGGGAGGCAACCCAAGTTTATATTTCTATATTTTCTTGGTGTGTTTATTTTGTTTTTAGTAGCGTATCTGGGCTGTTTGATGGGTGTTGAGTGTGCAGGAACTGGAACTCAAAAATATGGCAAAAGTTTATATCAGTCTGAAATTGACGGGACCGTCAATATTGTTGACGGACCATCGATGCGCATTGACGGTATGTAGAGCAAAAGTTCAGAGAGTTTGCAAATTTCAACTATCTGACAAAGTAATTCGACGAACTGTTGACATTCGACAGTATCGGCGATGTAAATTGACTATCCGTCAAATTACCCAGCTAAGTACTGTATAAAAAAAAAGTAAAGCAGAGGGTTTAAAAACACCCATAGGTCGCGCCTTTTCTTTTTCTTCTTCTCCACTTCTCCACCCTTCACCCATGATCTTCTCCACCTTTACCCACATAAATTCCTCCATTAAACACTATAACTTACCATAAAATCACAAGTACCCCCTCAGAAAACCATAATCTCTACTTAAAACAAAAGCAAAGAGTTTTATTTATTTATTTTGAGTCTCTATCATTATTTCCACCAAAATCCCCAAGTTTTTCTTCAATTTTCTTTGACTATCAGGTATGTTGCTCTGATACACTCTTCTTCTTGGTTTTCTGTTGTGAATAGTTGTTCTTAAATTGAAATAAATACACCTAGGGATTGTGAATTGTTGAAATTACTATATTATCGAACTAGGATTGTGTCTACCTATTGATGAACTACGTTGGGGGTAAAGTTATTGGTTGTGGGAAGTTAACATTGGGCTGAACATGAAGGGTAGAGATCATGACCTAGGGTTTGATATTTTACGCTGAGATTAATACTAAAATTTGAAATTGTTTAAAATTATTGGTTGGGGGTGGGGAAGTTGGTATGTTTGCTGTAATTAGGACTCATGGGGACAAGAATATCATACCTCCATTGAGTCGGCGAGCATTTTAATCCACATTTGTGTCGATTCATTATGCCTGCCAATGATTCGTAACAATTATTATGTGAAAAGCGATGAAAATAGTGGAGTGAAGTTTGAGTAACTCCAACGGGTTGGAGGGCATTTCGATTGATAACTTTGGTTTGATATTGTTATGCACGCCAAACAAAACCCGATAATATACCAAATGGTCAAAAAGATGTGAAACAAGAGTGTGAAGTCTGAGTAACCCCAAAGCCCCAAACCCCGAAAGATTGTACATAGATGAAAAATTAGTCTGTGATGTCTGTGCATTTGGAATTTGACTGAACTTGCAGATTCTTTGTTTTCAAATTGTCTGGACCATAAACATGTTGACGGTACCGTCAGTAAGTCGACGAGTCGTCCTTGTACAAAGGCGGTATCATTGAGTTACTCAACGGTCCGTCAATATGTTTGACAGTCTGTCGATGTACAAAGACGGTCTGCAGGCTACATTTTCAGGGCAAGCGAGCTCGAGGTGTAGCGGCCTATTTGAGATTATCCATTGTGTTGATACTGTGTTATATGAGTTAGGTTTCACCAAGCCTGTCGGGTGTTCATCCTGTTTTCCATGTTTCTATGTTGAAGAAGTACCATTCTAGTGGTTCCTGTATAATTCGTTAGGTTTCAGTTTTGTTCGATGAGAATCTTTCCTATAAGGAGAAGTCCGAAATGCGTAGCCAATATCCTCAGTTATTACCAATCCAAGTATTTTTTCGTCCTCTCTTCCTTGACGTTCGAGGACGAGCGATTATTTAATTGGTATCTGATGTAACGACCCGTTTTGTCTTTATTGCATTTCCTACCCTTTTGATCCTTTTTCAAGCTTTATTAGCTCATATTTGACTAGCGGAGACCGTTGGCATGCTTCCCGAGGTCATTGGAGTTGATTTGGGTAAGTTTTGGGAAAATTTGGCTTAAAAGCGAAAAATGGTTGACTCAAAATTTTTAGGGAAATTTAGCTTAAAAGCGAAAAATGGTTGACTCAAAGTTTACTTTTGGATAAACGGACCTTTTTTGAGAATCCATCAATTCCAGAGGTCTGGATGGTCTGTTAGAACTTGTGTGCATATTTGGTTCGGTTCCCAATTCACTCGGGTGCATTTTGGGACCTGGGTTGGAAAGTTAGTTTTGAGGTTTTGGGGTTGACTCGGTCAACGAGACACCCGATGGGAATTCCGAGGCCACGAGTTCGTTCGTAGCGCGTTTTTATGTATAGTTGCATGTTTGATTTGTGAGCAGACGGTATCGAGTGTTAGTCGGTACTTCAGGTGAAGTTCATGAAACTTGGACTGTTTTTTGCTCTACTGGTGTCCGCTTCTGCGACACTAGTACAGCCGAAGTGACACCGAAGCGGTGGACCGATCGCCGAAGCGGTCTAGACCATTTGCAAGAGACCGCCGAAGCGGTATGCTGAGTGCCGAAGCGTGACCGCAAGCTAAGCTCCAAAGCACATATCGGGCAGTAACTGAATGGTTTAAGTGATAAAAACCCCTAAGTCTCTAAACATTTCCCCATTTCGTCTAAAGGCTACTGGAGAGGATTTTGGAGTTCTTGAAGAGGCTAAGCTTTGTGGTGAGTTTCCCCAACCTCATACTTCATTCGTTGATCATTAAATCATCATAGAAATTCATGATTCATGCTTAGTTCATCAACAAGTTGGGTATTAATAGTGGGTTTTAATGGGTTTCTTCATAAATGATTTCTTGGCTATAAATCTGAAATTAGTGGTTTGGTTAGCTTTATTTAGCATGGATTTAATGAATATAAGCTATAGTAACATGTTTACTTCTTGATTAAGGTCTAATTGTTGAATTGGGAGTTAGGGTTTATACCCAAATTTGGGGGTTATATATATATATATCCGAATTTGAATAAATTGTTGGTTCTTCTAGCTTGATATTGATGGGAATTGATAACCTAGAGATTTAATTTCATGTTGAGATCTTTAGATTCCTAATTTCACCTTTCTAGTTCATAAACCATATTCCATAGGTTAGGAATTTGGGTCTTGAATAGAAGTAGGGTTTGATTGATGTTCTTCTTGATTCTAATTCCACGATTCGAATTTGTTTAGACTTTCATTATCTCGAGGCTTAAAGGAAAGGGAAGACTAAGGTTTAATTATTGGAGACTTTGTTATTCGGCCTTCTAGGTAGGTTATGGTTTATCCTATGGTGAGACTTCGATTAGCGAAGCATATATTTAGACGATATTGTCAGAGAATGCATGTAAACCTTCGGGGTATGAAATTGGGTTGGAAATTGTCTTCGGTTGGGCCTTATTGTGTGATTTGGGGGCTAGTCACCTCATTGCGTTGTTGACTTATTTTGTTCTATTTACTTATTGGCTTGTTGCCACTTTGAGACATCAGATATTGGTGATTAGAGATGTATTAGGGCTATGATATTGCGGTACTTTACTTGATTGATATTGAGATGAGAATAGTGATACCATTGTGGCTTATTGTGTAGCCTTATCATTGATATTACTTATGTGCCCTGTGAGGTACTGTTGAGAGTTGTGATTCTATTGTGGCTTATTGTGTAGCCTTATCATTGATATTACTTATGTGCCCTATGAGGTGCTGTGGAGAGTTGTGATTCTATTGTGGTTTATTGTATAGCCTTTTTATTGATATTGTTGGTGTATCCATGTTGGTTACTGTTTAAGATTAATTTGATTATTGATATTGCACTCATTCCTTGCACGCATTCTCATCCTTCATGATATACTATTGATACATTGATGCTATACAAGGAAACACTGTAATGAGCTGAGCTCAGTTGGATGAGAGTGACGTAAGGAACGATGTCCGATGTTTATCCCGGAATCGAGGTATGAGTGCTGGTAGCGATTGCCGAGGTTGTTGCTAGAATCGTAAGGGTACATGGACTTCGTAGGTCCCCCATGGGTTGTGCTGCTGAGATGTGATGTTCCATCATCGAAGTACATGTGTACGGTGTATATGCATTGCATTCACACTTCATACATTATTACATTACATTCTATCATTCGGCTTCGTGTGATATTCCTGTGATTAGTTGTGATATGATTATGTTATACTGATTCGGATTGGATATACTGAGACTTTGCACAGTTGGGTTTAGATGCTATAACATAGGTGATGATTTGAACTTGTTTACTGGCTCGTGTTGACTTATACTTTGTTGATTTACTTATTTATCTTACTTTATTGTATTGGTATCTGTTAGTTAATCTTAGTCGGCCGATGATACCTACCAGTACATGTTGTTTGTGCTAACCTACACTTGCTGCATTCTTTTATGAATGCAGAGTATCAGGTGGGATCTACCCCTCGTGGTTGAGAGTTCGAGGCTGCTGATTCGAGTCTTTGGGGGTGAGCACGTGGACGCTTCTCTACCCGAAGACTCTTCTTTTATTATGTCTTACTTTGCTATTCTGAGACATATTTGAGACTATTGATGTATTATTACTGCTTCCAGACTTATAGATTTTAGTTAGATGCTCTTGTATGACCAGACCAGATACTGGGGTGGTTTTTGGATTTACTTCCGCACTTATTATATATTCATATGTTAGACTTACATTACTTTATCTTCTTCCGCTATTTATCCTTTGTTTGTGAATTTTAGGTTAAGCGTTCGCCTATCGAGGTAGGATAGGTAGGTGCCGACGCGACTTTATGAAATTGGGTCGTGACATTAACATGAACCATATCAATGGCTCTTAAGTGATTATTGATGGATTATAGATGAATCATGTTTGATGCATTATAGACTAACTGTTATTGAGTTATAGTATCTTACGTAAGATGAATCATATTGATAACTTCCAGATGATCATTAATGGGTTATAGATCTCTACTTAAGGTGAATTGTATCTGTAGTTACAGAAAGATTGTTATTGTGTTATAGTTCTTACTTAAGATGAATCATATCGATAACTTTTTATTTATCATTATTGGGTTGTAGATGATGAATCTCATCAGTATAGCCATTATAAGTCTTCCACGAGAATGAGATCATTTAGGTCATGTTGTGAAACATTCAAAGGATCCTGCTATACTCCTTATTGTGAGTGAGTTTGCAGATTACACAGGTTGAGAGTAGTACATTCCTTGAGTTGCCCATCACATGGTTCCCTTCCTTTAGCTAGATTCAACAGAAAGAAACATCATGGATCCTCTATTCGTATGCTTGATGTTCAGTTGTTTCTTTCATATGATGTTGTTCTTATCATAGCGAGCTTTCATTTGGTTTTGTAGGACTCCTCGTCTAGTTCTGAATGTTTAGTTTAGTTACATGAGAAATCAATACGTCATATGTCTATATATTGAACGGACCATTTCCCACAAGTGAACTACTTTTTAATGACATTTCCCACAACTAATAAAGAGATATTACAAGTGTTAATCGTATATGTTTAAAGGATTCTATACACCTTTGATTGGTTGGATAGCTATTATTACTATTATTACACACCATTGATCAGTCGGGGTAGCTATTATTATTATTATTATTATTATTACACATTAAGCCATTGGGAAAATATTATTATTATTATTATTATTATTATTATTATTATTATTATTATTATTATTATTATTATTATTATTATTATTATTATTATTATTCTTGTTGTTGTTGTTGTTGTTGTTGTTGTTGTTGTTGTTATTATTGTTATTGTTATTATTACTATATGAAAAACGATTTTCAAAACAAGTTTGATTTCTTTTTTGAAGAAAGACAGGTACTGACAGCAAAAATATTACAGATAACCAAAGTAAAGACAAACAACAATAGTAATAGTATTGAAGAATAAATAGAGCTAGCATAATAATAATAATACTAGTAAAGGAGCACATAAATGCTCCAGGCTAGAACCATGTTCTACCATCGGGAAGATAGAAATCACTAGACTACCTACAAACTGTCTACCCTAATCTTGACCTCCATGATCTCCTATATAGTATCATGTCCTCAGTGAACTGAAGATGTACCATGTCCTGTCTAATCACCTCTCCTCAATACTTCCTCGGTTTACCTCTACCTTTCCTTAGATCTAACACTGTCAATCTCTCACACCTCCTTACTAGGGCATTTGTGCTCCTCCTCTTCACATGCCCGAACCATCTGAGCCTCGCTTCCCGCATTTTATCAACTATAGAGATCACTCCTATCTTGTCCCGCATATCTTTGTTCCTAATTTTTTCTATCCTAGTCTACCCACATATCCATCTAAGAATCCTCATTTCTGCTATCTTCATCTTCTGAACGCGAGAGTTCTTGACAAGCCAACACTCAATCCCGTATAATATTTGGTTTTACAACCATCCTATAGAGCTTATGATTCAGTCTTATTGTGCACTAAAACACTCAATCCCGCAACTTTTTTTTTTTTTAATAAGTGCTTGTTTTAGAAAAGTAAGATGTTTGACCAAGCTTTTGGGAGAAAATAAGTGCTTCTAGTGAGTAGTAGAAACAGTTTTTCAGAAGCTAAAAAGAATAGCTTTTGCCCCAAAAGCACTTTTGAGAAATATAGCTTGGCCAAACACTAATTCCTAGTCAAAAGTGTTTTTTAAGTTATTTGGTCAAACACAATCTGCTTTTCGCCAAAAGTACTTTTTTGAAAAGTACTTCTAAATAAGCTAATTTTTCAGAAGCTAAAAAGAATAGCTTTTGCCCCAAAAGCACTTTTGAGAAATATAGCTAGGCCAAACACTAATTCCTAGTCAAAAGTGTTTTTTAAGTTATTTGGTCAAACACAACTGCTTTTAAAAGTACTTTTTGAAAAGTCTTCTAAATAAGCTGATTTTAGAAGCTTGACCAAAGAGGTTCATATTTGTACATTGTAAAATAAAGCAGAAAGCCATCTAAAATAACAATAATAATATCAATTAACAAATTGGATAATCAAACAAATAAGTACCCATAATATTATTGAGCCAAAAGTTCTCTTCCAATTCTTAAAATGGTGAAGCCAGCAGACTTGTTTAATTACGGGTTTCCAGGCCACTTTCCGTATGTAGGCTTGAAAGATTGTGACTATTAATTGGAGGATAAAGCGGTACTTATTTTAGATTTAAAAGTTGAGTATTAAAATAATTATGAAGGGCAGTTAGATAACTCAATTTCTAAGTTTTAGTTAGGGTTCCCAGTTTTACACAATATAGATGAATGAGTTCAGTTCAATTTTCTGATTGAGCAAATCAATTGTCTTCCAAAAGATTCATCTACTCTTTGCTTAGGATATATAAAGATAGGATAAAAGGTATCAGCTTATCAATAAATAACAGATCACATATCTCATCAAATCAAATTGCAATTTTAAGCATTAAGAATACGTGAGTACTATAACCAGCAATTCGAATTCCCATAACAATTTATCCAGTTATATAACCCCATCCTTATTTTTATAACCCCAGGTCCCTAGTTCTCTGGTTTTAAAGGTACAACTATCAGATTTCTCAAAAACATATTTGTCTACCAATTAAAAAAAAAAAAAAAAAAAAAAGTGGTGGATGGCGCTTTCATGTTCCCTGGCTTCAATTCCTTGGGTATTTTCTCTCAGACGACGGGTATGGGGATGACAAAAAACTTCTTAAATGATTAAGTTGATGCAAACAACAATCTAGAATCACAAGTAAATTGATATACAATGATGAATAATAGTAAGGGCACTAACCTTGTTCCATTCCAAGAATTAATTGAAGGAGACAGGATCTTCTAAGTCTAGATACTGCTCTTAATTGTGTCTTCTCAGAGGTGGGGTAGAAAAGAAAAGAACGCAATGTCACACCCCGATCTCACTAGGGTGTGATGGGCACCCGACCCCGTAACCGGAGCCGAGCGAACCCACTGACTCTTACTACGTACTAAATTTTTT
The DNA here is from genome assembly GCF_029784015.1 of Lycium ferocissimum. Classification (NCBI taxonomy): domain Eukaryota; kingdom Viridiplantae; phylum Streptophyta; class Magnoliopsida; order Solanales; family Solanaceae; genus Lycium; species Lycium ferocissimum. The sequence continues at coordinate 30,645,794 of NC_081346.1, forward strand.
TTTTTGAAATCTCTACGTCAAGTATACATAATAAGACTGCAGAAATATTCCTTTGTTGCTTTTGAATCAAATAACATATGTGATTGTACAAAACTTGTATCATGGTACAAACTGACTCCCGAAAACCCACGACTCTGTCTGCAAAGTCTCTAACTTCAAACAAGACATCTTGGCATAGCACGCTGACTCAGCGACACTCCAGAACAAATGGAGTTTGCCCACTTCGCTGGAACATCTTCTATCCCGCCTATCCGTCCGTGTGTGCACGCGGCATGAACGCAGCCCCCGAAGAAAAGGGGTCAGTACGAGCAATGTACTGAGTATGTAAGGCATAAATGATAACATAATAAAATAGACAGGACATGGACAGCATATAATAAGAGAACCATAGGAAATAAGAGGAAAAGGATCTGACTGTATCTGCTTGCCTCTCGAGGCGGAATTATGCACGCTCACTTTTTCCTTAACACATACATCCATAACCTGCCTGCATCACATAATATCATTAGCCCGCGTCCGGGCCTCCCGCGTCCGGGGTAGTTATATCGTGCCGCCCACTAGTGGTGGTCGTGCCCGGCCCTTTAGGCCGGTTTAGTTATAAGCAGTCCACTACGCCTGCCGTAGTGGCGGTCGTGCCCGGCTCTCTAGGCCGGTTAAATTATATGCAGACCACTACGCCTATCGTAGTGGCGGTCGTGCCTGGCTCTTTAGGCCAGTTTAATTATATCCATCATCAGCGTGCATTGGAGCCCAATCAAAAGCCATGACTCTATCGGAGTGACGTAAGGTCGGAAACCTCCGATTTGCATTATGGAATAACCGTGGTCGCTTGTCTCACCTTGGAGGAACAAGTATTTTAAGGCGAGACTATCAATGGAGAGTAACTTCATGGAATAACATATAACGGGATCATAATGCATCATTTCGTTTATTTTAAAACCTTGAAAAAAAAGTCATTATTCAAAAATAGCTTAACATTTCATGTCGTCATATTCGTAGTAGGACCATAGCCTTGGCATTCTCATCATAGACTTCTTCTCATATCTAGCATTATCTTTGTCATCATAGAACCATAGTCGTCGTTTTAGTCATTAAGACTTTCAAGATTGTAAAACTTGGTTTTTGAAGAAAAATGGATTTTTTTTTTTGAAAAACATTTGTAAACTTTTAGTAAGGGAAATCATGCCTTGGGGTCAAGGGTTTAGTTAAAACAACTATTATTTTATGGTCGGAACGATAACCAAGAACCTTCACTGACTATAGTGCGGAAATAGGCCTAGTAGGACAATAGGAGGGAATTCGGGAATAGTGGGCCCACCTCGGATCAAATGAGGTGGCGTACACAAGTTACATATAATACGTTTCATGACAACACTTATGGAAGTTTTAGGGTAATCGGGTCCTAATCATGCAAGTTCTAAGTGTTTGGACCTTTCTTTCAACCTTTCATGAACATTTACTTCAATCTTACTGAATGAATAGTAACTAATTTCAACCTCGGATTTCTAGGAAGGGAATTGTCCCCGAGGCCCGTATTCAAGCCTACTACGTTTAAGACATGCCCAAGAAGGAAAGTGAAGTCTTACATACCTTTTTCCGCTTCTTCTGCTACTCCAAATCCAGGTTGCAAATCCGGCACAATCTACAAATTGGTCATGTTTACCAAACCTTAGTTAGGGGCATTTATGAGTTGATTCTTTAAAATAACACTTTGCCTGCCGAAATTTCGGCAGCATTTCCCCTGTAAATACACCGTCCCGAGAATATGGCTCGGCCCAATTCAACAACAACAACCCGAGAATGGAACTCGGCCACAATATCAACAACAAAACCAACAATAGCATCTCCAAATATATTCTAACATTAGCAATCCCTTTTTCCACAATTCGACAATATTCCTTTTGTTCAAATAACTTCATGCATTCAAACTAACACCAATGATCGTACATTCAAATATTATTCCGAAGCCATTCAAATACGATTTAGAAACATTCCAAGCAATTCATACAACATTCAAAGCAACCCCACACTATGCCATAGAACCCGAAATCTTCTAAGTGTAAGGAAACATCAACAACACATTTCTTTACTTCCAAACTTATAAACTACGTCAACAATTCACACGTTTTCAACATAAGTCATTTAACTTTCATTCACACCATATAATTCTCAACAACCATAGCCAAGGATACTAAATAAAACTTGTCCATTCCTTGTCATGCCAAATCAGTCCATACGGCCACAACATCAACATATATAACCTCATAAGTTTCATTCATTTTCTACACACTACAACAACCAACCTACTACATAAAATTAGTTTATCATCCTTTCATGCAACAATACACACACACGGCCAACCTTGCAATTACACGGCCACACACAAACATCCATTTTCTTCATTCTACCATACTCAACAACATGCATAAACATCCATAACATCAAGAGGAAATGAATTCTTACCTTTCTTCCTTGATTCTTCACTTGGCTAGAACTTGTCACTTGTATGAATATGGATTTTTTCTTGCTCCAATAAACACTCCATGTTGTAGAGAACCTTCCATTTATATAGAAATACAAGGAGAGAATAATTTTCCTCACTCAAACTTGGGAGGTGCCATTCTCGGCCAACCCTTGGTCACATGTCCTCTCTCTCTCTTTTCTTTTTCTTTCTTTCTTTCTTATTTCTTTCTCTCTTCTTAAAATATGAACACCCCTCTTATATATATAAACTTATATTGCATGCATGTGAGGGGCACATGCCCCCTCTCTAGATTTTTCTTCTTTTTTCTTGAATTTTCCTAACTTTTCTTGAAAATTAATTAAGAAGACCAATTGTCTTCTCTTGCAAGCCTCATCCATGCACATGCACAATTACCCTTATTAATTAAAATGTGGCACACACCACACATACTACACGGCCACATGGCCTTTTCTTGAATTTTCTTGAACTTTGCAAAACTCCCATTTTACCCTTAGTCCTCCGCAATATTTTCCATGAACCCTCTTCCGAATTTTCCTTTTTACCCTTAACCTTTCTCATTATTTCCATACTACCAACGTCCATAAATAATGCTCATAACCTACTAATGCATTAAGATAATTTTAGAACATAGTCTTGTCCTTAACTTCTCGTCAGTAACTCGGGATATTCAAATGTACAGAACGCGAGGTGTAACACGCAATATCTGACTTAGGGACCATATCCTTATATAATAGTTTTAAGTGCCTTTTTAGATTTAAATGGTACCTTTTCAATAAGACACCAAGAAAAGGCTAATGAGTTTCTACTTATTTAAAGTAACCTCCATATTAATTGATATTTACTTTATAAGTCCAAATATTTTAATACTTTATTAGATCATAAAAGGGACTTCTTTAATGATAGCATATCTATGTATGAGCATATTAAAATGTGAGTCCATTAAAACAGAAAATTACTAACATAAGTTTGATGATATTTTTCACATTTCAATAACTAAGATAGCCAAACGGAAAATAAAATAAAAATTGTTACAAGGAAAGGGAAATAAGAGAGGCAAGCCTAATATCTTATAAAGTGAAATCTAGAGGGAGGGTTCTGAAATTTGCTCATTTATTTAACCAGGACTGTTTAGCATAGGAGTAATACTTATTTGTCGTCATTCAGAAAATAAAGTATGAACTGTTAGAACTGGACTTGCCAAAGCTGCACTAATGTAAAACAGTAAAAGTAAACCACAAGAAAATAAGCGGAGTCAGGATTTTTACAAAGGAGGTTTAAAAATATAAAAATTATACATACGAAGAAGCTAAGAGATTCAATATCTACTATATATACATAAAAAATAATTTTAATGTTGTATATACAGCGTAATTTTTCACGGAAGCAGGTTCGGATGAACCCCTGGCCCCTTACTGGCTCCGCCCCTGGAGACAGGAATAATATTGATTGGAGATCAAAGGATCAGTTCATAAGAAGGACGTCTTCATTAGTGATCTGGACTTCGGAGAAACAAATTAAATGTGCAAATTCACTTGCCTTCTTAAATTAAGCACATAGTTACCAAAAATATGGACTAAATAAAGAATTTTATATTGTGATACGTCAATTCTGAAATAATGTAGTTACCATTAAATATGTGGACATTGAGAAGTTGTCCTAATATGAAGGCTAATTTGTGAAGTAGTGAAAAAAAAGGAAAGGAGCTATCATAGCTTTATCATGTCCTTGAGATTCCAAGTCACGGGCATCACAATAGCTAGCTATTAGCTATGAAGCTGTAATCCGTGAAAGTGTTAATCTAATAATTTGGCTCTGACTCAGAATTTCCTTCTATGATTAACTCCTTTTCAACACCACGCAGCACACGCATTACTAATTTAATAATACCCTCTCCGTAAAGTTAGCTTTCATCAGACAAAAATAGCCAAAGAGGGACTGTTCGTAAATTATTCATCATCTACAGTGACTACTAATTCCCTTCTAGCAGTATAAATACCCTGCCTTAGTACCATCGTTCAATCATCTTTGCACTTACTTCTCTTTACAAGGAATACTTTCTGCTTTAACTTCCTTATAACATGGCTTCCAAAACTAGAGCCTTCGTTACCCTTTTCCTCTCGTTGAATCTTCTTTTCTTTGCCATAGTCAGTGGAACTGATTGTGGCTCGTGTCGATATCCTCCCAGGCCCGGTAATGGTGGTGGTTCTGGAAATGGAGGCGGTTCGGGCAATGGTGGCGGTTCAGGAAATGGTGGTGGTGGTGCTGGAAATGGCGGTGGTTCGGGCAATGGCGGCGGCTCTGGTAATGGTGGCGGTTCGGGCAATGGTGGCGGTTCAGGCAATGGTGGCGGTTCGGGCAACGGTGGTGGAACAGGAAATGGCGGTGGTGGAGGCAATGGACAAGGAAGGTGCCCAAGAGATGCTCTGAAACTTGGGGTATGTGCAAATGTACTTAATTTGGTGAATGTAGTGGTTGGGTCCCCTCCAACTTTGCCCTGCTGCAGTTTACTCCAGGGGCTGGCGAGCCTAGAGGTGGCGGCTTGCTTGTGCACTGCCATAAGAGCAAATGTTTTGGGGATAAATCTGAATGTGCCGGTCACTCTTAGCCTTATTCTCAACAACTGCGGAATGAATAATACTGGTTTCACTTGCTAAGCCGATGTACCCGATTAATTAATCCTCATTCTGCTTTTTCTTATTATAATGTCTGTCTTTTGTGTTTGCATGGGTTTGCTTTAATTATGATCACTTGTTTGTCGTATTGTGCTCATCATGTTGATGTAAATAAGCGAACTAGCAAAATGAAACAGCAAGTTCGTGTAGCAGTTGATTTTACATTTGCACTTGGAAGTTTATTACTCCTATAAATGGATTACTTAATCTGTTTTGTAACTATCTTGCTACTCCAGGGTCAAAATAACTTGGATCACTCAAGACTATGATCAGCAAAAATAAATGTCTTCAATAATCCGTACTGATAAACTGATGATTAAAGCGTCGAATTGATTTTGACAAAATTATTTCCCTAATAAATATCATCTTTGTGATTGTTTGGTAGTTATTTCAATGATGATGTTGTTTAGGGGATTTCGGTGATTTTCATGGTATCAGTTGAGAAATTTTGGAACTAAATAAATCGGAGGATGTCTCACCATCCCATGGCTGTAGGCCATGTCTAGTAGGAGAATTCGCAAAACTTTCCAAGTTTAAACGACAGTCACCTTTGTCGATTGATTTCAAAGTTTCACCGTCACCTGAAAAACATTTCCTGTGTGAGTCACACACTAGTTGTGAGACTTTTTTCTCTGTTTTACAAAAAAGAAGACTCAAAATTTGGGGACCTAAAAATGTTAAATACGAAGTTGTAAGACAAAAAAGCCCCCACAATATTCGATTGACAAAAATTGTTTGAAGTTGTATGGGGTAATGATAAAAAATTTGGCATTATTAAAATTGTTTTCCTCCAAGTTTATAATACTACCTTCTCTCATCTTTTAATATTTTTATTTTTTGGTTAAAACCATCCAACTCCACCTTGAGACGTAACTCGGATGTACCTTATGTAAATGAGCTTAAGTTATTATTGACAATGAGAGATTGATTCAACTCCCGTGATTAGAGGAAATCAAATTTCGTAATTAGAGGAGATCGTAATTCTAGGAGGTTTTATTAGAAGAATATTTTTTTGTTGCCTCTTATATATAATATATTGCCTAAAATAGAATTTTTGGTTTTCTCTTTTCTGTATAAAAATACATGTATATCAGAACAATGAGCTATGATATAGAAAAAAGCTTTCTGCATTTCTTTTATTGTAAGTCTGTGGCTTCTATTCAACATGGCATCAGAGCTTTTTCGAAGCAGCAACATTTTTTTTTCCTTTACCTCGAATCCTTTTTTTGTTCTTTTCGAATGGAAGAACTAAACGAAAAACCTAAACTTAAATCCTGTGGTTCCAGCCACGTTTGTAACCCAATCGAGTAACCTTGCACCACAAATCATAATCCAATAGGACAACTCTGCTTTTCCCACTGGTGTGGTTCTTGATGAAACGAATTATCCTTTATGGTCACAACTAATGGTGATGCGTATTGGAGCAAGAAACAAAGTCGGATATCTTACAGGTGAATTGACCAACCAGCACCAACTGATTCAAAGTATGGCATATGGTTACCAAAAATCACAAAGTTCGAAGTTGACTTATTTGTTACACCTCGCACTTTCAGAGTATAAGCATGCCACATACTTCACTGTATTAATGGAGTATCGGAGACGTCCCATGAAGTTTTGGGAGGTACAAGCCATGGGAAGTACGAAACAATGAAGCACAGGATGAATTACGATCTCGTAAGTCGTAACCGGGAAGGACAAGCTTGAAACCAAAGAACATGACCATTATCAAGTATTATTAATGATAAATATCATGTATGGAGAGTTTCCGAAGATTCCGGGACAAAGCAAATCGAAGAAAATAAGTTTGTCAAAAATTTGGAAAAAAAAGTTAGCAGAATTTTGGGTCAATTTTGGAGGGGTATATCTCCAGGTATATTAGTAGTTTTAAGGTGTTTCAAAAGCCTAAAATAAAGTCCGTCGAGTCTAGTTTCCAACGCAACAAACCTTCCATCAATACGACATCGGAGTAGAGAATTATGGACGTTACAAGTTATGCGGACAGAGCAGGGCGCGCTGCTACAGTGCCACCGACTTTAGCACAGTATATAAGGGTTAAAACCCCTCTTTTTTTGTCATAATAATTCCCCAAAAAATTCAGCAAGCATATGAGGGCATATCTACACCACAAAAGTGAGGATTTAAAGTAATTTCAATAGATGGAGTATTAATCAAGGCCCGGATAGCGTGTAGCCGCGATTATAGTTTCGTTTTGCGCTGGAATTGGCTTGGGTTTAAAGTGAATATTGAAGATTTTCCTATTCTAGTAACGGTAAGGTATGAATCTCTTTTTTATTAATATTGATTTAAGGATATTTACGAGAATAAGAGCTATGGATAGTGGTGTTGGTATTGTTGGCTTGTGGATTGAAGTTGAAGAAAGTTTTGGATGGAATTATACATATTTATGTTGTAGAATCTTGATGATATTGTTGTTGATGTTGTTGGTATTGTTTGGGAGTTGTTTTGGTATTTGGAGGAGGTAAAGAATATAGGGGAAATGCTGCCCAAATTTTCGTAACCCAAATTAGTCTTCAATAATTAGTGCTTATAAGTTGATGGAAATATGATGAAAGTATGATTAAAGATGTATTTCTCGATATATAGGTTCGGGTGAAGGGCAAACACCGAAGTAACGGATCCTTTAAGTGGTGGCTTGACGGATAAAGTATGTAAGGTGTTCGTTCCTCTCTCTTTCCTTGGCACGAATCCAACTAGAGTATGAATATGAGCGTTCCATAATAAAATCACTCCATTCCTATGTCATGTAGCTCAACTCTTAATGTCTTAGTTATTTGATTGTTTCTTGGTATATTATTATGTTCATCATCGTTAAGTTATTTCTTTGGATTTGACACGAATTCCATAACATAAATCGGAGGTTACCGACCTTACGTCACTCCGATAAAGTTGTAGCTTTCATATGAGCTCTCATGCATTCTATTTACATTATGTATATATAATATTTATGGATTGGGCCTTACGTTCCTCGGCACTAACAGGTGATATTTATGGATCGGGTCGTACGTTCCTCGGCACTAACACATCATATTTATGGATCGGGCCATACGTTCCTCGGCACTAACATATCATATTTATGGATCGGGTCGTACATTCCTCGGCACTAACACATTATATTTATGGATCAGGCTGTACGTTCCTCGGCACAAACATATATGGATCGGGTTGCACGTTCCGCAGCACTAATACTTATATGATATACATATACAGATATGTGCTTACTCATATATGATTTTTAAGATTCATGCATGGTATATTGTATGTTCTCGGTGACAAAAGTTACCTTTACTCTATTTATATTTCCGTCCCACTTATGTTATTGCTTCCGGCCCTTACATACTCGGTACTTTTATACCGTAACGACGTCCCATTGCACGGGACACTTTGCATTTCGTCTTCCGCAACTCTAACAGGGTTATTGAGGAGCGACCGCAGTAGGATTTTCTAGCTCAGTGGTGTCAGCAAGTGCCACTACTCCGGACTTGCTATCTTTTGGTACTCTTCTGCTAGTGTAATATATGTTCATATGTACACTCTTAGAGGCTCATAGACATAGTGGGGTATGTAAGCATGGTATATGGTCATGTTGGCATTGTTTTGGTCTGTGATACTTTACTGTTAGCCTTGCCGGCTTTATGATATAAGTTTTGTTGTGGTGACCTTGTCGGTCCGCATATGTACATACGTGCTGAATGATCGAATATTTCTATGTTGGGCCTTTTCTGAGTGCAGGTGTTCTTTGAGTTATGGTTTATGATGTTCAAAGTAACGGATAAGTCGGTGGTTCCCGGCCTACGGGTCGGAGCCCATCATACTCCTCATAGGGGTGTGACATTATTGATTCAATGAGTCTGCATCTGATGCAAATATTTATTCACCAGACAACAACTAATGAAATATGGGAAATTGCCTCAAAAACTTTCTCTTGATAGAATATATCAATACTTGAGCTCTAGCTTTGCTTGCATTCTACACCGGCGCTCTTTAGATATATCGCTCATCCCGCTCCCCACGGAGCCGTAAGGAGTCTTCTTGAGTGTTATAATCTTTACGGGAATGAATCACATATGTTGGTTGAGAATTGCTTGGGAATTCATTGATAATGATGATGGATTCGATGAGACTCACTTATTTGAACTGAATCAACAGTCTTTCACCACCAAGCAAAATAGTAGACCTTTGTCTACCTTTTACAACGAACTCACTGTAATATTTTAGGAAATTGACCATCATACAGCTACGCAAGAAAAATCTGTGGAAGGGATTGTATATTTACATTTCATGGTGGTCAGGCTTCGAGTTCACATATTTCTGAGTGGGCTTAATCTGGAATTTGATCAAGTTCGTGGTGAGATTTTGCAAAAAGATCCTATTGGATTTGGAAAGTTCTTATGCGTATGTAAGAAGAGAATCAAAACAAAGACAAATCATGCGAAGCTCTAGACCGGACCCTGAAAGTTCAGCCATGGTGGTTCAATATGATACCCAAAAGAGTCGAAGTATTCCATCATCAGGAAAAAGAACAACTTTGTTTGCAGTCATTGTGGTAAAAAAAGACACTCCAAATAGCTCTCAATGAGATTATTAGATATCCAAAATGGTGGGATTTTTCAAAAAAACCATGAAAGAACTTGACTAGCAAAGCAGCAATAGCCACACAAGGGGAACAATCACAACCTACTGCCAATATGGCTCAACCAGGTAATTTTGGTAAGGTTCATGTTCTTTCTATTACTTCTAAGGAAAATACATGAATTATTGACACAGGAGCATCCGATCATATGACTATAGGCTCTAGTAAGTTACATACCATTCACCCATCCTCGCAACAAGTTATTTTTACAGCTAATGGAAATATTTATAGTATAAGAGATCTGTTGAATTGTTCAATACTTTGGCACTTGATACTATTTTCGTGGTACCTTCACTCCAAAATAATCTATTATCTGTAAGCCATATTACCTCATCTCTTAATTGTACCATAACTTTTTGGCCCTTATTTTGTATCTTTCAGGACATTCTAACTCGGAAGACTCTTGGTCATGGTGTTAAACGAGGCAAGCTCTACTATTTGTAGTTGACTGAGAATGGGGAACATAAATTTGGACAGGCATGTCATACAAGTGGAGTTGAGAAGGCTAAAGAAAAAATATGGCTATGGCATAGGAGACTAGGATATATCTCTTTTGGTTATCTTAAGAAACTTAGACCGAGTTTGTTTTCTAATTTAGATGTTTCAAATTTCTAATGTAATATTTGTGAACTAGCAAAAAGCCATCGAATTCCTTATTTTTCAAGTTTGAATAAATATTCAGAACCTTTCATTATCATACATTCTGATATTTAGGGGCCAGCAAGGGTCCCCTCTATTTCGAAAGCTCGATATTTTATCACTTTTATTGATGAATGCGCTAGAATGATGTGGGTGCCTTTACTTTACAAGAGGAGAGATGAATGTAGAGCATTTAAGGAATTCTACAATATGGTGCATACTCAATACCAAAGAAAATTCGAATTTGGAAGTCTGACAATGCTATGGAGTTTATTGATGGTTCGTTTGGAGAATATCTTAGTCTGTTGGGGATACGACACCATACTTCCTGTACATATAAACCGTAACAAAATGGTTTAGTAAAAAGAAAGAATAGACAAATTTTGGAAGTAGTTTGCGCCTCTCTTTTTGGTATAAACATGCCTCAATTTTATTGGGGGGAGGCAATAAAGCGGCTATTTATCTTATCCATCGATCTCCTTCAAGGGATATTGACTTCAAAACTCCTCAACAAAAGTCACAGTTATTTTGCATGATAGCTGACGTGCCACAGAATTACGGCATTTTTGATGCCTTTTGACGACAAGTTTTACTTGTTTTAAGCAAGTTTGTGTCATTATGATGTGTTTTTGTTGTGTTTCAGGTAATTGATGACCAAAAGACAAAAACAAGGAAATTTCACCAAAAGTCCACAAAATTCAGAGAAGTACGGACCGTACATATTTGTACGGTACATGTATACCCGGCATGGATGGCAAGAAACATAATGCCTGACTTTTGAAGATGCTTGATACAATTACTTTGTACGGATCGTATAATTTTATAGGGTCCATACCTATCACTGCGTACATTGAAGGTGGAACAATTGAAGGAGAAATTTTACGTACCGTGCTTTCATAATACGGGCCGTATAAGTTGGCGTACAATCTGACCTAGACTTGCAGTGGGATGACCGAATAAAAAGATACAAACTGTACTTGTTTGTACGGCCCGTACTTGGTTCCATCGGGGCAGTTTTGTCATGAGTAATTTCCACCTTTTTGGACCTTTATAAATAGTTTGTTTAGGGTTTTGTGGGTCGTCTATCATCAGTTTTGAGATTTTTATTCCAAAGTATTGAATACTCATTATTGTTGAAACTTTTGAGGACAAGATTTCATCTTTCCATCTTCTTTATTCCTATTGTATGCACAATGACTCTTTCAGTGCTTTGTTTTTCATTAAATACTATGAGTAGCTAATTTTCCTACTAAAGGTTGTAGACCTAATGATGGGTGTTATGTGAATGGGTGTTTGCGATAGAATATACGTGGTTGTTGGTTTTTACTTATTTGTTATTCTTTCACGTTGGTTGATGGTTGCAAACATTGACTTAAGCCATAAACCTTTGCTTTACATGGGAAAGAGAGTTAGAGTTCAGTAGGAATAAGTAACGAGAACTCGGGGCGTTAACCCTCATTTGATAAACTCACTTAGGAATAAGAAGAGTCTACTTGTTACAGTTTTATATGTTCTTAATTTTAACTCTTTTATATTTGGGAAAATCATAATCAGAAATACTATCTAACTACTGGGAAATATTGGGAAGTCAAATAGAGATTAAATGCATACCTTACAACAATCCATTAGAAGTATATCTTGGTAACACCTCTAGAATTACATCTCATCTAAAAGGGGAAACAACCATGGTTTCTTAATCCAATTAATTACAATCCAATCAAAATGACTAATAGAAACAAAACTCTTTTACACACTTACCAGAATACGAAACTAGACCGAAAGTTTAGTACCACACTACAATAGTAATCTTTTCACACTCTATTCCTTGTGGGATTTGACCCTAAGCTAGTTGGATTACTATATTTGACAACGTTCTCTTTACGTTGTTTGTTATGTGTAATTTGAGCGTATCAATAGCACATCTGCTGAACCTAGAACCTCGAGTTTTTGGATGTACAATTTGTGTCCATTTTCCAAAGGTCTTAAGAAGTAAATTAGATCCTTGTGCAAAAAGATGTGTGTGTTTTGGCTGAGAGGACTTCCAGAAGGGCTATCGATGTTATGATCCTCAAAATAAGAAGTTGTATGTTACGTTAGATATCTCCTTTTATAAGAACGAACCTTACTATAGAAGGGGAGTTTCCAGTTAACTCTTTAGGGGGAGAACGCGAGTGAAGTACTTGATCTAAACAACAAAGATACTAGAGTTCAATCGAACCAAGTTGAGTTCTTAGACTTGGAAGTATTGCAAGGAAGATTGACTAAGAATATGCATGAAATTGAAGATTCACTCTAATCAGCCCTAGATTCTCCAGCTTTGCCAAATCTATCCTAGAGTGATGTAGTATCGATGAGTAATGAAGATGTCGTAGAAGAACCCGTATTAACACCATCAACCGAAGAGCTTTCACATAATGTTAAAGAGGGTGTTGCACCCCAAGTAATTCTTGATTCTCCTCCCACTTCTCAATTACCACCGATATCAAAAGAGGTGTCACTAGAAAATAATATGAACCTGATCTTAGAACCAAGGCCTAATATCCAATTAGCCTCAAATCATAGTTTATTAGATTCATATGCTCTAATTGTTGATCAATTATCCAAAGTATCTATTCTTAGAAATGTGCAGGAGGCATTGACGGATCCAAAATGGACTAAGGCATTGAATGAAGAGATAGAAGCCTTGCAAAAGAAACTCAACTTGGGAGTTGGTTCCCCTGCCGAGAGAAAAAAGATGATTGGTTGTAAATGGGTATATATTGTGAAGCTTAAAGTAAATCGAAGCATTTATAGGTACAAGGCGAGGCTAGTAGAGAAGGGTTACGCTCAGAAGTATGGAATTGATTACCACAAAACTTTTGCACCAGTGGACAATCTCAACACTATTCATATTCTTATATCAATTGTAGTGAATAAAGAATGGCCGTTACGAAAGTATGATGTAAAAAATGCCTTTCTAAATGGTGACTTGGAGGAAGAAGTATACATAGAGTTCCCATCGGGCATTAAGCAAGGACCCATGCATAAGGGAAAAATATGCAAACTGAAAAAAATCACTTTATTGGCTAAAACAGTCACCTACAGCTTGGTTTGGGAGGTTTGCGTCGGAGATGAAGTTTGTTGGTTACTTGTAAAATAACTCTGACCATACCTTGTTTATTAAACACAATAGGAGAAAGATAATTTCTTTGATTGTATATGTAGATTATATAGTACTAACTGGTGATGACCTCAAAGAAATGGAAAAACTACAACAGTACTTAGCCACCATGTTTGAAATGAAAGACTTAGGACCACTGAGATATTTCCTAGGTATTGAAGTGTTAAGGTCGAGACAAGGTATTTCTCTTTCCCAGTGAAAGAATAAATTAGATTTATTGACAAAAACTAGAATGCTAGATTTCAAACCAGCTGAAACACCGATGGAGATGAACTAACAACTTTGAATTTCTTTTGAGCAGCAATTAGCGGACAAAGTTCGTTATCAACGACTAGTGGGAAAGTGATCTATCTAACTCATACCAGGCCGAATATTGCATATGCGCCATAGGATCCTAAGGTATTTGAAAAAGGTTGCTGAAAAGGGTTGTTGCACTCAAAGAATGAAACACCAACTGTTGAAGCCTACACCGACACTGATTGGGCTGGAGATCCCTCAACAAGGATATTGACTTCAGGTTACTTCACATTCTTGAAGGTAATCTTGTTACCTAAAGAAGTAAGAAACAAAAGGTTATTGATTGGTCAAGTGCAGAAGCAGAATACCAAGGTATGACGCATGGTTTATGCGAGCTATTATGGATCGAAAGAGCTCTGGATGATCTTAGTTGAAAGTTCTGGACCTAGAAAGTTGTTTTGTGATAATAAATCTACAATTTAAATAACACAAAATCCAGTACAACATGATCACACTAAACATGTTGAATTGGATTGTCATTTCCTTAGAGAAAAACTTGATTAGAACATCATCCAGTTTCTATATGTAAAGTCTATGAACCAACTCACAGATATCCTCATAAAGGCAGTATCAGGAAAAACTCAATGAAGTGCTAGAGAATATCCACATCATAGTCCTTAAGTAATTTGAGCCATCTTCTTTGCCTAAGATTCTGCTCCCTTTGCTTGAAGATATACTGTAGTCTTTTATGGTCAGTGAAAATAGCAATATGCACTCCATACAAATAATGAAGCCATATCTTAAGTGCAAAAACCACGGCTGCCAATTCTAGATCATGAGTCAGATAATTCTTTTCATGAGTTTTAAGCTGACGAGATGCATAAGCTACAACCTTATCATGCTGCATTAAGACACATCCGAGATCAATTCTCGAAGCATCACAATATACAACGAATCCTTCGTTTCCCTCTGGTAGCGTCAAAACTGGAGCAGAAGTCAATCTTTTCTTCAACTCTTCAAAGCTTTGCTCACATGCATCTGACCACTGAAACTTAACCTTTCTCTGAGTCAACTTAGTCAACGGAGCTGAAATAGAGGAAAACGCCTCCACAAAGCATCTATAATAACCGCCCAAGAAACTTCTTATATCGAAACTCGTGGGTCCGGGCCAATCTCATCGCATCTATTTTACGAGTGTCAACTTTCACACCTTCACCTCAAATTACATGGCCTAAAAATGCCACTACCTTAAGCTAAAATTCACACTTTGAGAATTTATCATAAAGCTCACTATCCAAAGTTAGTTCGCAACATTATTACGAGATGTTCGTATGTTCACTCACTACGGAATACACCAAAATATCATCAATGAAGACAATGACGAATAAATCAAGATAAGGCTTGAAGACTCTGTTCATAAGGTCCATGAAAGCAGTTAGCGCATTGCTCAACCCAAAATACATAACAAGAAATTCAAAGTGACCATAACGGGTTCTGAAAGCGGCCTTAGGAATATCAACTTCTTTTAACCTTCAACTAATGGTAACCTGATCTGAGGTCAATCTTGGAATAACACTGGGCACCCTGAAGTTGGTCAAATAAGTCATCGATTCTAGGGAGAGGATACTTGTTCTTAATAGTGACTTTGTTCAACTGGCGGTAGTCAATGCACATGCGTAAGGAACCATCTTTCTTTCGGACAAATAAGACTGGTGCACCCCAAGGTGAGACACTAGGCCTAATAAATGCCTTATCGAGAAGATCTTTCAACTAGGCTTTTAACTTTTTTAATTCTTCTGGAGCCATTCTGTATGGCAGAATGGATATCGACTGAGTGTCGGGAAGTAGATCAATTCCAAAGTCAATCTCCCTGTTAGGAGGAACTCCGGGAAGATTTTTTGGGAAGGCATCTGGAAACTCATTAATGACTGGTACGGACTGGAGGGCTTGAGTCTGGGTATCTGTATCTCTAACTCGAACTAAGTGATAAATAAACCCCTTGGAAATCATCATTCTAGGTGTTAGATAGGAAATAAACCTACCCCTGGGTACTACTGAATTGCCCTTCCAATCTATGACTGGTTCATTAGGAAACTCAAATCTCACTATTTTGGTTCTACAACCTAATGTGGCATAACATGAAGATAACCAATCTATACCTATGATTACATCAACGTTTACCATCTCCAATTCCGCTAAGTCGGCTATGGTTCTACAGTGATAGACTAAAACTAGGCAACCCTTATAAATACGTCGTAACTATAACTGATTCCCCAACTGGGGTGGATACTTCAAAGGGTTCATGCAACTTTTTTAGTTCAATCCCAAAATTCTTAGCAACAAATGAGGTCACATAAGATAAGGTGGATCCTAGGTCAATAAGGGCATAGACGTCAAAAGTGAAAATTGTTAGTGTACCTGTGACAACATCTGCACGTGCTTTTGTATCTTGACAGCCTACCAGCGCATACAAGCGGTTCTGACCACCCCCGTATTACCGGACTTTGCAGCTCCACCCCCTGCTGGACTTGAGAATTATGAGGAGCTGTTGAATTTATGGACTGGGCCACATTACCCCCCGGTACCTTGTCAAACTGACGGACAATCTCTCTGAAAATGGCCTCACTAGCTACAACCATACCCAAACGAAAATCACCTGGGTGTCTCTTGCCACACTTGTTGCAAACTGGAATAGTATAAGTCTGCTGACCTACACTAGCCTGAGAGTAGGAACTTGCTCGCTTGAAACTCTGTTTCTTCTGATCATTCCTGAACTTTGGGACTGGGGCATTAGTAGCAGATAGAGCGGGTCCTGATGACCTGTTCTTAAAGAATTTTCTGCCTCCATCTCCCCCATGACTAAAGTTACCTGTAGAGTTAGCTCTTTTACTAATTTCCCTCTCTTTCTCTTTCTGAAGTTCTTCTTCTTCCTTCATTCGATCCTCATTACCTTGCACAAAAGAAACCGTCTTGGCAATGATCATGTTGTTATTTTGAGAAGCCGTATTTACATCACCGTGCAATCAGATTTGAGTCCAAGAACAAATCTCCTAACTACTGCCCTCATAACGGGAACCATATAGGGAGCATGCTTGGCCAACCAAACGAACTTGTGATAGTATTCTTGGACTGTCATGTTATTCTGCCTTAGTCTCTTGAACTCAATATCCTTTGCTTCTCTGACAAAGAATTGGCATGAAGTGGTAAAGAAAAGCATCTGCAAACTCATCCCAAGTAGCAGGAAGTGCATCTTCCTCTCGGGATTGTTCCTATGACTCATACCAGATATGGCCCACATCCTGTAACTGAGAATCACCAAACTTCGATGCTTTTATCTCAGTCGCATGCATAATGCGAAACACCTTCTTCAGCCCATCAATATAGCCCTGCGGATTCTCCTCTACCTTAGTCCCTGTGAACACTGGAGGTTTCATCCGCAAAAATTTCTGAGTCCTGGAACTAGTAGATCCTCCACTAGCACTGATGCTAGGAGCCATTTCCTGACGTTGAGCCTGATTAGCAATAATGCGGTGAGTGACTAGATAGCTCCCCTGACATCCATATCTGAAGCACTAGGAGGTGTATCTGCTGGGTCTGAAGCAGCTGTCTAAGTCTGAACATCTTCTTCCTGAGCTGTAGCAGCGGCATCCCTTTGGCTAGTAGCTGAAGTCCTCTTGGTGTACTTTTTTTTCGGAGCCATTTTCTGAAATATGTAATTCACACGAGTTAGAAGAAAAACTAAAAGTACTGCTCTAACTGCACGATCTAGAGTATGAAAGAAATGATACAATCTTGAATGTCTTGGTGATCAACAGTTAATATATGTGGGGCCCTCACACATATAAAAGTGACCCCACTTGTCACGACCCAACCAGAGGACCCTGACGGGCACCCGGAGCTAACCTCCCAAGCACCCCTTTTCATACATCTCATAATCATATCCAGGAGGACCACAAAGATAACTTATAACTATCATAATTTGCAAGGGCATGAATCTAAAAGATAAATACACAACTATATAATCATCCTCAACTAAGCCCATAGGCACAAGCTGACAAGGCTGCCAAAATGATACACAAAAATATGAACCGATAAGGTTATAGAACATCTGTCACACCCTAGCAATGGTAGGCATGACGGGCACTCGACTCTCATCAGAGTCAAGCGAACCCTTAGACACTCGCTCTATCAAAACCTGTCATTTCAAAAGCTTTTAAAAACATAAAACTTTTCCAAATAGAAACCATTATCTTTATAACGATTATGAAAACTTTCAATAAAATAAGTACCTTAAACGAATTGAAATCATCTAAAATACATACTCTTTTAAAATCCACAAAATGACTCAATCGACATCACTTTGTCGACATCTCGACAAACATACCACGACAATGTCTCCATAGGTCTCTAAGAAGTAAATCGAACATTATGAGTCGGGACGGGGCCCCGACATATATATATATATATATATATATATATATATATATATATATATATATATATATATATATATATATATCTATAAATGACTCAAGACAAAATTTCCGTAATGAGGCGGAACTTGCCAATCCCCGCGATATCCAAGCATCCTAGCTATACACTTAACCTGGCTAAACAATGGGGGTCATGTACGAACGCGCGGCGTCCCCGAGCAAAAGGACGTCGGTACGCACAATGTACCGAGTATGTAGGTGTTAACAAGTCATAATCATAATTTGACTTAGGAGAGAAGAAATCACAATCTAACTCAATACTGCCGGCCTTCGGCAATGAAGAAACAAAAATGGGCACACGAAGTCTCAAAACAATCTTTAAGTCAATAATGCAATCCAACACACATGCCGCTTCCGACATGTTAACCGAATGGTCCCTTCGGACAAATACCGCTTCGCTAGTATCACAATAGTCCCTTCGATGACCGCTTTCGCATAATAATGATGGCTCCTTCGGCGACCGCTTTCGCTTAATATCACCATCATATCAACAAAAACTCAATCAACAAATATCAATTTCAATTCATATCATAAGTCACTAACCAATTCATCATAATCCAGCTTATTAGCCTTAGTCTTTCATAAGAAGTTATCAAATTTGTGTCTCACTAGACTTGTGAGGATATACTTCCGTGTCGAGGGTAGAATTGTTATGAAATTCTTACTACTTATATTCTACTCAATTTCATCTTATTGCCCTACCCGAAGAATAAATGATCATATCAATACAAAGGGATGATACTATGGAATGTAAACATGAATCGTAAATGAAATGAAGTAGTAAAATCTCACACCCCCTTCGGAGTGATTTTGAAAATCAAACTTTATGTTTCCTTTAGTATAAAACTCATTTCCTCGAAATCATTAGTAAAACTATAGACACACCTTATGGGTGTTCCCTTCGGAACAGAATAGGAGTACAATATCAATAAGCCATCACAAGAAACATTTAGACCTTACTCGTCTAAGAATGGAATCATATGGAGTACATATAGAACGAATAACAACAAGAATCATGCCAAAGAAAGAACGGTTTTCCTTACATACCTCTTGTAGTCAATACGCACTCAATAACGAACTTGGCTTAATTAGCACCTCAACCTTATATTCCAAGAACTACTCTTTTTCCACCTTTACTTCACTTTGACGAATGCCCGGATTCAATAACGCGTCAAAAATGGAATAACGAGATCGAAGCAGTACGCTAAACCCGTATATTGATCTTGTGAAAAATTATACTGTGTTTTCTCAAATATAAAACCCACGTTACAGCCAAGAAACTGGAGTATATGCTTCATATATGTCACGTTGCTGCTTGCCGCAAATGAATAATCTCCAACATAAAAGAAGGTTGCTGCCTATTGCTTCTCCATCTCAAGCAAAAATAGTTGTTCATATGTAATATATGGTCTTTGTGAACATTTCAGATCCCATACCCATTATCAAATGGTCCTATCCAAATCCATTATTAAATTCTTACACAGGATTTGTAATGAAAAAATGTTAAAGTCCCATATTTTTATGATCCTACTTTGGACGTGTCATGTAATCACTTCTTGTGCTATGACTCCCCCAATTCATAACTTATTTGTCATCCTTTAATTCAATTACTTTCACGTGGCAGCCCCTTGTAAATCCAAAGATTGGACTCATCACTAAAAAAAAAATTGTGGTCCACGTAATATTTATCCAATAGTCTTAATTAGCTTCTCTTCTTCCACTACAATTCCACATTTAACTAATTACACACATAACTAATTCCTTGATCTCAGTTCACTTAAACATGGACCACTTTTAAAATACTTCATACACTCATTATCATAATCATGTGGTAGAACTCTAGTCCATAGCCTCTTTATACATACATAAATATTATTCCCAGTCACCGTCGTCACACTTGTTAAGGCCTAAATTATTTCGGGACCTCATTCCTCGTATACACCGAGTTCTTGATTTTCATGCTTGAATATGACCAAATCCTACGGCCTCGTTAAAATTGCTCATGTTGGATGATTCAATTTCCTGGTCCAAAAATACGGGATGTTATAGCTTGGACCGTATTTCATTCAAATAAATTTCGAACCTCAACGAAACTTATTTTCTTCGATTGGTTTAACTTCAAATCCTTACGATACCATCACTCTAACCACCTATAAGCTTGAGGGATAACCTCGCTTCCGTTACTAATGTCATTTAACTCGCACGCTTTTCAACGCATGAAAACACGGGATGTAACAACATCTAACTCTATACATCTGTCTATGAGCCTCTACATAGAGTGCATGAAATCATAAAGATGGGACAGGACCCCGCTCTGCCCAAATATATACACAAAAGAATAACACCATAAGGCTGCAGCTCCGAAGCAAATGGAGCACTCCTGGGAAATCGCTGATGAAGCACCTATGGATCTGATCCGTCTCCCTGTCTACCTGCGGGCATGAACACAGCGACCCCAAGCAAAAGGACGTCAGTATGAATAATGTACCGAGTATGTAAGGCATGAATAAAAACTTAATAAAAATATATAGAAACATAAGGTAAGAAAGATAACCTGTACATCTGATTGCCTCTTGAGGCGGATGTCATACATGCTTAGCTTTTAAAAAAAAAAAAATTCATATATATATATATATATATATATATATATATATATATATATATATATATATAGCTGCGGAACGTGCAACCTGATCCATATATCATATCATCCCGCGTCTGGGTAACATCATAATCTGCCCACTGCAGTGGTATGCACATCTACGTGCCTGCCCGACCGACTATAGTGCGACGCGGTGTGAGAAAATACATACACATATATATAAAGCATGCATGAGAGCCCAAATGGAACATTACTATATCAGAGTGACGTAAGGTCAGTAAACCTCCGATTATCATTATGGAATCATCATCATCGCTATATCTCACCTTGAAAGAACAATTACCATAAGGTGAAATCAATAACAATGAATAAAATCAATAATCATGAAACAAGCTCAATAATATCATAATGACATAAAAAACTATAAGCTTTGGTAGCTCTAGAAATTGAATCATCATCATCATAGAGAACATTTATCAATAATATCATAAGAACCTTGAGAATCATGAGTTTCTAACATTTTTTTAGGAATAAGAATATTATGGATATCATGTATGGGTTCATAATAAGGGAATCATGCCTTTAGAAAGAAAGGATTAGGCTTAACATAAAAGGATTAGCCTTAACATACCTCGTCGTCTCCTTAACTACTCAACGCCTATCCTCCCGAGCTCGTAAACATACATTCAAGATGATTCGCACTAGGGTTAAGCCTTTGAAACACTTATAAGGTCAAACTAGACTAATAAATGAGCTAACGAAATTCGGGCAGCATTTCCCCTATACCACTTACTTGCTCTAAATCTCAAAACAATGCCCAAACACAACAACAATACCATAGCCAAGAGATTATATTCAAATTAAACTTAAATCAATCCACAATTCTCTTTAAAAATCAACCTATAGTCATCAACTTCAACTTCATACCTCATGACTTCTCTATCGCCATTCCCTTGATTTTAAGACTTACTAAGCCACCAATTCAACTCAACATAAGCAATAATATGAAGAATATACCTTGTATTCGAAGAACTTCAACTCACACAACTTGTCTCAAGGCCAAGTTCACCACAACTCCATGTAGAAACAAGAACAAGCACCTTTTTATGAACTAGTTGAGGATTTAGGAGTTTGATCCTTTGTTGATTTGATTTGGGGTGTTTGTGGATGTTAGAGGGACCTTAGAGAGACTTTAGGGATTTGATTTGGGTGAAAAAACGAAGCCTAGGTGGTGGAACCTCTATTTATAGGATAGAAAAAAATTCCACCGACTTCCAATTCTGGAAATTTCAAGCAAAGTACGGGTTACTGTTCATCTCGTACATTGGAGGTAAAAACTTTTCAAAATTTTTAACTTTCTGAAAATTTCAGGTAAAGTACATCCAAAATGTACGGGACGTACATTTTTGTACAGGACGTACATTTGTCAGTGGCGTTAGAAAGAAGACTCTCCGAACTTCAATCTACATAGGTTATGAATTCCATAACTCCTCACATTCTAGGAGATATGCCTCTTTGAAGTTGGACCAAAAATCCTGTCCAAAATTCTGATAAGTTTTTCCAAATTTTTAACAAACCTAATTTCTTCAATTCGCTTGATCCCCAAACCTTTAAATACTTGTCTAACACTTATTAAAAGTCTTCCTTAGCCTTATAGAGGTATCATAGCCTCTCTGGACTCACGTTAGTTTGCTTACGATGACGCGGAGATTTACGAGGTGTAACATCCTTCCCTCTTAAAAACATTCGTCCTCGAATGTTAAACTCTTAGGAATTCTACAAAAATTTCGCTAGAGTTTCCCCTGTAACTATACCACTACCATACTATCACAATAACCCAAAATATACAATGCCTCATAGGGCTACTATAACAACAACAGTAATGGCCCCACATGATCAAGTAATCATAAAAAGAAAGCATTGCGCACCTAAAGACAGTGATGTCTTTATCTGACCCTTCTCTGGGAGTGGGAACAAATGTGGATACCTGGACTTCATATCTTCCTCAGCTTCCCAAGTCATTTCTTCCCTATTATTGTTTCTCCATAGAACTTTAACTGAAGCTACATCTTTAGTTCTTAGTCTCCGAACTTGTCTATCTAGGATTGCAATGAGAACCTCTTCGTGGGATAATTGCTCGGTGACCTGGACAGCATCCACAGGTACAATTCTGGAAGGATCTCCAATGCACTTGTGAAGCATTGACACATGGAAGACCGGATGGATTGACTCCAAGTCTGAAGGTAGGTCCAGTTCATAAGCTACCTGATCCACTTTGCATACAATCCTATAAGGCCCAATATACCGAGGACTAAGCTTACCTTTTTTACCAAATCTCATGATGCCCTTTTTTGGCGATACCTTCAAGAATACCCAGTCATTAACTTGGAACTCTAAGTCTCATCGGCAATTGTCCGCATAAGGCTTCTGTCTACTTTGGGTCACGTCAATAGTCGATCCTGAATAAGCTTGACCTTTTGTACTGCTTGCTGGATTAAATACGCCCTATTAATTAAGTCTCTCTTACTTCAAACCATCCAATTGGTGATCTACACTTGCGCCCATATAAAGCCTCATACAGGGCCATTTGGATCCTGGAATGATAATTGTTGTTATAAGCGAACTGAATAAGCGATAAGTGATCATCCCAACTACCTCCAAAATCCAACACTCATGCCTCTAGCATATCCTCGAGAGTCTAAATATTACACTCATCTTTCCTTGTCCATCAGTCTAGGGGTGAAATGCTGTGCTAAGGCTCACCTAAGTCCCCAAACCCTCTTGGAAGGACTTCTAGAAGTTAGCTATAAACTGCGCACCTTTGTCAGAGATAATAGACACTGGAACACCATGGAGTCGTACTATTTCCTTGATATAAAGCTTATGCATAACCTTCAGCTGAGTATGCAGTTCTAATAGGCAGGAAATGAGCTGACTTCGTGAGTCTATCCATAATTACCCATATGGAATCATACTTACGCTGAGAACAAGGCAAGCCTGTAATGAAATCCATATTAATTACTTCCCATTTTCAAGTCGGAATCTCAATAGGTTGCAACAATCCCCTGGGCTTCTGATGCTCAATCTTTACCTACTAACAGTTGGGATGTTGAGATACGAACTCTACTATGTCTTTCTTCATCCCGTCCAACCAATAAATGGACTTAATATCATGATACATCTTCATTGCTCCTGGATGAACAGAATAACAGGAACAATGGACTTCTCCCAAGATCTGGCAACGTAACCCTGCAATATCAGGAACACATAATTTGCCTCGATATCTGAGAAC
Source organism: Lycium ferocissimum (assembly GCF_029784015.1). NCBI lineage: Eukaryota > Viridiplantae > Streptophyta > Magnoliopsida > Solanales > Solanaceae > Lycium > Lycium ferocissimum. The sequence goes on from NC_081346.1 coordinate 30,670,025, forward strand.
TCCATCTATAGAGATATCAAATGGTGACTTTCTCTCTTGAGGAGATATATCTCTGTAATGAACTAACATGAGATCCTTATACTGGCGCTCTTTCACCTCAACTACTAAAGACGAGATAGTTGTATCTTGGATAGTGACTCCTGTACCGCTCGAGTCCAATAATCGAACTCCTAGGCTAGCTAATTATTGAAGCACACGAGCTAGCTCCCCTTTCTCTGGCTGAACATCACATAAACTACCTATGGATTTGCGGCTAAGAACATCAGCTACTACATTCACCTTTCCAGGATGATATAAGATATTAACATCATAATCTTCAATAGCTCGAACCATTGCATTTGCCACAAATTCAACTCCTTGTGCTTGAAAATATACTGGAGGCTCTTATGGTCTGTATAGATATCAACATGAACGCCATACAAATAATACCTCCACATCCACATCTTCAATGCATGAATCACTGCAGCTAATTCTAGATCATGGGTTGGATAGTTTTTCTCATGTTTCCATAACTCTCTTGAAGCATAGGCAATGAATTTACCATGCTGCATCAATACAAAACCTAGTCCAATGCATGAGGCATCACAATAAACAACATAGCCCTTCGATCCTACTGGAAGTGTCTGAACCCGGGCCGAAGTCAATCGATTCTTCAGCTCCTGAAAACTGCACTCACAAGCATCCGTCCATTGAAATTTAGCTGATTTCTGAGTCAACTTCGTCAGTGGTGTAGAAATAGAAGAAAACCCTTCTAGAAATCTTCTGTAATAACCAGCCAAACCCCAAAAGCTATGAACTTCAGTAGGTGTTGTAGGCCTCAACCAAGTCTTCACCGCTTCAATCTTCAGGGTATCCACCCAAATACCATTAGCTGAAATAATATGCCCCAGAAATGTGACAGAATTCAACCAGAACTCACATTTTAAAAACTTTGCATATAACTTCTGATCCTGAAGAACTCTAAGCACAAAGACGTAAATGATCTGCATGCTCTACCTCTGATTGTGAGTATACCAGAATATCAGTGATAAACACAATCATGAATGAATCTAGGAAAGGCCTGAATACACTATTCATTAAGTCCATGAATACTGCCGGTGCATTAGTCAATCCGAACGACATTATCCGAAACTCGAAATAACCATATCTAGTTCTGAAGGCCGTCTTTGGAATGTCTTTCTCTCTGACTCTCACCTGGTGATACCCGAATCTTAAGTCTATCTTTGAGAACCATTTGGCACCTTGTAGCTGATTAAATAAATCATCAATTCTTGGAAGTGGATACTTGTTCTTTATTGTCACCTTATTTAGCTGCTTATAATTAATGCACATCCGTAAGGATCCATCTTTCTTTCTTCAAAACAACATAGGTGCTCCCCACGGCGATAAACTAGGCCTGATGAAGCCTTTTTCAAGCAAATCCTTTAATTGTTCCTTTAAATCTCTTAATTCTGCGGGTGTCATTCTATAAGGAGGAATAGATATTAGCTTGGGATCCAGTAACACATCAATGGAAAAATTAATTTCTCGTTCTGGTGAAAGGCGTGGAAGCTCGTCCGAAAATATATCTGGAAAATCATTCACTACTGGAACAGATTGAAGAGTCAAGGGCTTTACTTCCGTGTCCTGGACTTGGACTAAATGATATATACAACTCTTGGCAATCATCTTCCTTGCCTTGTAATAGGAAATAAACCTACCTCTCGGTGATGCTGTATTACCCTTCCACTCTAGAACTGGCTCTCCTGGAAACTGGAAATGAACTATTTTTGTCCTACAATCAACATTGGCATAACAAGAAGCCAACCAATCCATACCCATAATAATATCAAAATCTACTATATTTAGTTCAATCAAATTAGCCATAGTATGACAGTCACAGAATATAACCACACAATTTCTATATATCCGTCTAGCTATCACTGGGTCACCAACGGGTGTAGATACCTCAAAAGGTTTGATCGACTCAGGTTTCACCCCAAACTGACCGGCAACATAAGGAGTAACATATGATAATGTAGAACCTGGATCAATCAATACATATGCATCACGAGAGGATACTGACAATATACATGTAAATACATGAGGTGAAGACTCGAGATCCTGTCGCCCAGCTAATGCATAGATGCGATTCTGAGGACCGCTCGAACTAGATACTCCCCCTATGCCTCTACCACGACTTGTCGGTGTCTGTGAACCTTGCCCCAGAGGGCGCACCGATGATGAAGAACTAGCTGCTGATCCCATGGGCTTAATCATACCTTTACCACCTCTCGATAGGCAGTCGCGTATCATATGGCCTGTCTGGCCGCAAGCATATGATCCCAAACGGCACTGCCCTGAATGTAGCTTACCGCACTAAGTACATAGTGGTAAAGGTTGTCTCACCTGGATAGAATCACCCCTATACTGAGAACCCGAAGCTCTGGAACTCTGGTCTGGTCCAGAATAAATAGGGCGATCGAGTCTCTTGCCTATAAATTGAGAAGGTGCACTAGCCGTTGACTAGCCTGAGTGCCTAGAACACTGCTTCCTCTGACCCTCTCTGAAGTCACTAATAGCACTTGAGGATCTGGCCCTCTTACTATAATCTCTATCATAATCACGCTCACCCCTCCGCTGTTGCTGTCGTTCTTCCAGATTCTGGGCATGGGCTTGGATACTAGAAATATCCATACCCTCCTGAAGTGAGGCCGTCAAGCAATTGTCAATCAAATAGGGTCCCAGTCCATTCACAAATCAGTGAACTCTATCTCATATATCAGTAACCATAGCTGCAGCATACCGAGCTAAGGGATTAAAACGAAGGTTATATTCCCGAACACTCATGTTTCCCTATTTGAGGTTCAGGAACCTATCAGATCTAGCCTATCGAACCTCTTGCGGCAAATAGTATCGGAGAAAAGCATCTACAAACTCTTGCCATACCGGTGGAGGTGCATTTATCCCTTTAGAAGATATCCAGGTGTTGTACTAATGAATAACCACATCTCGCAATCTATAAGAGGCCAACTGTACTGACTCAACATCTGAAGCATGCATTACCCGCAATGTCCTCAACATCTCATCTATGAAGTTCTGCGGGTCCTCATCTGGTTTTGACCTAAAGAATTTTAGAGGGTCTAAACTAATGAAATCACGGACTCTGGCGCTGACAGCTCTATCTCTATGGCCCATACCTTGCCGCTGAGCCTGAGCGGCTACTAACTGGGTCAATAACTGAACTGCGTCTCGCAAGTCCTGATCTGGAGCAACAGGGAGAGGGGCTGGAGGCTGATGGCCCGGAGGGACTGGAGCCCTTCCATGCTCTTCTGCCACTGGAGGATTACAGGTAGCATGCGAGGGAGTGGAACTCTGATTCTTGCTATGTCTTTACTCAGTCGGGGGTTCTCGGCTAGTACCTTCTCCAGCTGTGATTGTTGATATGGCTCGGTATGCTCCAGCTAGGATTAAATGTAGAAAAATTAGATAGTTGCATTCTTAACATGACTCTATCGCACGATCTAAGATGAGAAAGAAAGGTCAACAGTTCTTAAATGCCCTGCAACCTCCTGTTTATAAGTGTGGCACGCTTCACACCCATAAACAAGACTCTACTGGACATGGCTCGTAGACACACCCTAGGACGAACTGCTCTGATACCACTTCTGTCACGACCCAACCAGAGGGCCATGATGAGCACCCGGAGCTAACCTCTCGAACACCCCTTCTCATACATCTCATAATCATATCTAGGTGGACCATAAAGACAACTCATAACTATCATAATCTATAAGGGCATGAGTCTAAAAGATAAATGCACAACTATATAATCATCCTCAACTAAGCCCATAGGCACAAGCCGACAAGGCTGCCAAAATGATACACAAAAATACAAACCGATGAGGTTATAGAACATCTAATTATATACATCTGTCTATGAGCCTTTACATAGAGTGCATGAAATTATAAAGACGGGACAGGATCCTGCTGTTCCCAAATATGTACACAAAAGAATAATACCACTAGGTTGCAGCTCCGAAGCAAATGAAGGCACTCCTGAGAAATCGTTGATGAAGCACCTATGGATCTAATCCGTCTCCCTACCAACCTGCGGGCATGAACGCAACATCCCCCAGCAAAAGAACGTCAGTACGAATAATATACTGAGTATGTAACGCATGAATAACAACATAATAAAAATATATAGAAACATAAGCTAATAGAGATAACCTATACGGGTTACTGTTCATCCCGTACTTCAAAGTATGGGTTACTGTTCATCCCGTACATTGGAGGTAAAAAAATTTCAAAATTTTCAATTTTCTAGAAATTTTAGGTAAAGTATGTCCAAAATGTACGGGTCGTACTTCATCCCATACTTCACATAAATGCGATCTGTCAGTTGCATTGGAAAGAAGACTCGCCGAACTTCAATTTACATAGGTTCTGAATTTCGTAACTCCTCATATTTTAGGAGATATGCCTCTTTGAAGTTGGACCAAAAATCCTGTCCAAAATTCTACCAAGTTTTTTCAAATTTTCAACAAACCTAATTTTTTTTTTATTCGCTTGATTCCGAAACCTTTAAATACTTGTCTAACATTTATTAAAAGTCTTCCTTAACCTTATAGAGGTATCATAGCCTCTCTGGACTCACGTTAGTTTGCTTATGACGACGCAGAGATTTACGAGGTGTAACACCACTGGATACGGTTTCATAAACTCCCTAAAACACTTGAACCTAGGCTCTGATACCAAGCTTTTTCATGCCCCGAATCATGGCCTAGGCGTAACACCGCACTTGATGCCTGAATGGATGTGACCGAGTGAATCACATGGCTTGCTGACTTAACAAGAGCATGAACTGATGCGGAATAAACCATAAACATGCATAACTTAAATAAAGCGTGGGGCCATAAATCATATGTCTAATAATAATAATGATGATGATGATGATGATGATGATGATGATGATGATGATGATGATGATGATAATAATAATAGTAATAATAATAGCAACAACAACAACAACAACAACAACAATAATAATAATAATAATAATCATGATAATCATCATGATGATGAGCCAAAAGGGCTAGATGACTCTGGACATCCGTCATAAATTAACTGACTAGTCTATGAAACCTCTAACGTGAGTCTGAACTGCTAAACATGATTACTGGGACAAGGCCCCTAACATACCTTAACTGCATAACTATCATAAAAGAAAATAATAACAAGACCCCGAAGAAGATAGGGCTCACCAACAGCTGATATGTGCAATGTCCTATTGAGCAGATGCGTCGTCCTGTAACTATGTACCTATATCGTGAAATGCAGGCCCTCGGGCAATAGAAAAGGGACATCAGCATACTGAATGTACTGATATGTAAAGCAATTGAATGAAATAAACATGGCATAGGAAATAGCATGATAAGAATTGAAACTGAAACTGTAACCTGGTCATGAACATGAACCTATATATATGTGTGTATGTATGTTTGTGTGTATATGTATGTGTGTATATATGTATGTGTATATATGTATGTGTATATATATATATATATGTATGTGTATATATATATATATATATATGTATGTGTATATATATATATATATATATATGTATGTATATATATATATATATGTATGTGTATATATATATATATATGTATGTGTATATATATATATGTATGTGATATATATATATATATATGTATATATATGTATATATATATCTGTATATATATGTATATATATATCTGTATATATACATATATCTGTATATATATGTACGTGTATATATACGTACATATATATATACATATATATATATATATGTACATATATGTGTATATATAACATGAGTAAAAATATCTGTGGGAGAGCATTAATGTAACCAAAATGAAACCACCACATTAGTACGTGGCGTCTGATCTCTGCCTGACCAACTGAGCCATCTTGTACCTTGCCGGGGTACAAGACATGAACACGACATGAATGGATCCAAATCCCTTAATGGGGACAATATGAAGGAATCGTCCTAACTGGGCTGAGCGATTTTTATCCTACACTGGCAAACGTAGTTTCAGGTATAAAATCTTCTTAGTAATATGTGCAACTCTCAAAAACGTGGACATGATATAGTTAGCGAAGAAGCCTATGAATTTCATAAAATGACTTGTATTATAACATGAATAAAGTTATATAGTATACTTGCATGAGAACGTGCAGACATGTAGGATTTTCATGAATTAAGCATAATAGTTCATAACTTGTATTTAAGAACCCATGGAATTCAAAGCATGGGTTTTCATGGATTACAGACAGATTCTCAATAACCAAAATGGAGTATTAAGAAAACAATAATGAATTATCTATACAATCATGGTATATCATAGTAAATGTGCTTAGAGTTATCATGAACATGGCTAGAACCCTAGTTTTGGTGTAACTTCATACATTCATGGAAGAATGTGGCGCGGGGAAGAACAAAGATGTTCCCACACGTAGATAGAAACCCTACATACATGTTATTTCTCCAAACTTTCAATGGAACTCTAAAATCTTGAACTTTGAACCTTGAGATGGGTTTGCTTGAAAATCCTAGGTTAAGAATAGTGGAGCTCGCTTAGGAATTGATCATACTATGATAAAATCGCTTAAAAATACACGGAAAGGACTTACCTTGATGTAGGAGATAGTTGGGAAGAGAAAACCTTCGTGTTAGGGCTTGGAATAGTGAAAACTAATTTTCTAGAATGAAGCTGTTTGCGATCGGGGAGGATTGACAAAGGCACTTTGATGGTCCGTCGAGTTGTTTGACGGTCTGAGTAAGATTTTCAATGGTACAGCATTGACGGTCGGTCGACGTGTTGACTGTCCTTCGATTCTACCATACTATCAGTAGTCTGAGAAAGTCCAGAGAGTTTTCAAAATGAGGTTCTAGGGACGGCGCATTTTGACAGTCCGTCGACCATTCGACGGTCCGTCCCTCTTGTCGTCGAATGTCACCTGGAGAATTGAGTCGGATTTTTCGACTTAAACTCCTCTTTTTGGCTTCCGGGATCCCCGAGTCATAGACGCGACTTAGTTTAAAGGTACGAGCTGTTATAATTAAGCAGCCTAGTTACCTCTTCTTAACAAAACTATTACGACGTCAGCTATGGGCTTTTTTTTTTTGCTTCCTCAGTGGGAAGCTATGGTCCAGGCTTAACTTATGAGTTGCTACCTCTGGAGGTATACCCGTCACATCTTAATGAGACCAAGAAAAACAGTTATTGTTAGCTTTAAGGTATTAGAAAATATCACTCCTGAGCTCGGGACTTAGCCTCGTGGCTAGGTATACCTTTCTCTCCGGGAGATCTGCGTACAGGCCGATTTGGTCAAGTTCCTCCGCCATTAATTAGTTGTATGTGATTCATCGGGTACCTGAAAAATACCTGAGAACCTGATACATGTCTGGTAATTCATCCTTGACCTCTGTTGCTGCTTACTAACCTAGACGGACCAGATCAAGCACGAGTTCTGGTTCTTGTGATTGCTATTTATCACTCTTTTGTTCTTTCTTACCTATTGGTTCTTCGATGGCGAACATTTCTTGCCACCGGTTGTACTCCTCGTATTTGTTTAGTACCCTTTGGGGTTGGAAACTTCACCAATAGATATAGTGTAGAAGGCACTTCGCTAATGTCGTGTATCAATGGTCTCTCAAAAATAGCATTATACCTCATGTCACCATCTATGACATAAAACTTGGTCTCATTGATCATTCTTCCAGCATTTACCAATAATACATTCTCCCATCTGGTTGTCTCTCTTACTATGTTGAATCCATAGAGGACTCCTATGGCTGGTATTATCTTCTCCTACATCTTCATTTGTTCTATGACTTTCCATCAAACAATGTTGGCCAAGCTACCTGGATCAATCAAAACATGCTTAATTTGAAAATAATTAATGTTTGCGGTGGTTACCAATGCATCATTATGAGGTAGTGTGATTGTCGTCTGCGTCTTCTTTGGTTGAAGGTGATTGCATCCTCATTTGAGAACTCTCGAGTCACTGATACTTTTTCTTTCTTTGTTGTCGTAAAAGTTGTCTGGTGATCTCTGCTCCTCCGATTATCATATTTATTACATGTCGCGGGGAGGCTGGCGTGACCTTCGCCCCACGACCTCTCATCTGCACCATTGTTTCTATCATAATTACTCTTTGCCCTTTCACTTAAGATCTCCCCCAGATGCCCGTTCTTGAGCAAATTTCTCTCTCCTCCTAGAGATGCCTACAATCTATTGTCTTGTGCCCGTGCGTACTGTGAATATCATGACACACGCACGTATCCTTGAATTTAGACCGGACTAGAGGGGCTTAGCAACCGTGTCTCCTGCATAGTCCTCATGGCAGCCACCAACCATACCTCGCTGACGTTGAAGTAGCATTCAGAGAGCCTTTGAAATTTTGTTCCCTTTGAGGTGGACCACGATGATTCCCATGTATCTTTACTCTGCAAACCCCTATTGTTTCTACCATGATCACTTTTTTCTATCTGAAATCGATCTTTCCAAGGACCTATAACCTTGGCTGCCATGAACTTATTCTGTCCGGCCACCTTATCTCTCCGACGGAGTGTAGGGCTGAAATCGATTTTATGACAAGCTCTAGTTTGACCAGCTCCTACGGCTAGGCTTTTCTTGGTACCGGACCTGGCCATTCGAAAAACCCAACTTATCATTTTCTACCCTTAGTTTAGACTCACACTTGTTGTGCACATTCGCCGATGTTGTCGCCTGGAACTCTAACAGATTTTCATTAAGTTTCCATGAAGCATTTGAACTTAGTGGGTTTAATCCTTAGTAAAAGTTGTAGCTACCCACTTATTCAGTACCGCTGGTAACAATATTTATTTTTTCTGAAACCGGGTGACCTACTCACGAAGCAGCTTGTTCTCCCCTTACGATATGCGAAAAATGTTCGCTTTCGATATTTGTACCTTCCGGGCTCCGGCGTGTGCTTTAATAGATGTATCGTCAAGCATAGAAAATAAATCAATAGAGTTTTTGGGTAAAATAGTACCAAGTCGAGGTCCCTAATGTTTCGCCAATTTTTTTTAATTAAAACAGATTCGATTTCATTCTCGATCAGGTCATTCCCCTTTACCATCAGGGTGTATGTCATGGCGTTATGTGCTCTGTGAACCACTTATTCCATCATATTTGGAAATGTTTGGCATCTGAACCTTTTCAAGATTAGCGCTAGAGCAACCTCAAGTTTGTCAGCCAGCCGAATGAACTTTTTTATATCCAGGCCCTTGACAATCGGTGGTGCACCTAAGATTTGAGACATGCAAGCGTGGAACTCTTTTGCATTCGTCTCCACTTCTTTAGCATTTTTATCCATCTTAGCATCAGTGTCCTTCATGTATCACAAGATTTTGTCCCAGAAGGGGTCTATCAGAGCGTTCTCACTCCCGAACACATCTCCAGACCTTATGATTCTACCCTTTAATCGGTCCTCTCTTTGTATGGTATTTTCGACGGCTGGAATCCAGGGTGCCCCTATAGGCCCTCTAACTTCGGAAGCTGGGTAACTGGACAATGCTAAGATGACCTCCTACATCTTGTTAAGACATTCCATCAACGTCATTTGTTGCGCCCTCACGGTCTGTATCGCCTCCTCTGGGTCTCATCAGTGAGAATTGCTTCTTCCACCACCCGCTGATTAAGACCGTTCTGCCGAGCAATCATCCCATCTCTATGCTGGGCCAACATCTCACCAGTCACAGGATTATCAAGTGGCAACTGAGGTTCTAAGGGCATGCCATTCAGATTGCCAGCGTTAAGTTATTCGTTGTTAAAGTTGTTTCCTATGTTAAGGTCGGTTTGGTCATCACCATTTCCTGCCATATCTAAAATAGATGTTCTGTCAAGAGTAACTAAAGATAATTAGTATAAGAGAAAGGATCACAATGATATCACAATTGTCCAAGCCCCACAGTCGGCGCCAAATTATTTACCCGTAAAACGGGACAATGGAATTTGTATACGTGGTTATGGATACGAAGATCAATATGACCAAATTAACAAAATAATAGATGAGAACAAATAAGATAATTGAAAAGAAATCAAATGATATTCAAAGTAAATAGCCTGAGCCTTGGTGAAGCTCTGAACTAGAGTCTCCGGGCTGATTTATTGCCAAAACTTTGTTAACTTAATCAAGAACAAATAAGTATGAAGAAATTGCTAAGTGTGCTTGTTTGGTATTAGATTTCAGATATCCTTTATAATGGAATGAGAAGCTCTATTTATACTAAAGTTATGAAGTGCATGATCCATGAATCATGCCATTTTAATTACCAGTCTTATGTCGCTGCAATAAAAGATAATAATGCACATTTAAGATCTAAGGTAGACTCGGGATTTCTTGTAATGGATGTATGTTGAGCTTCACTACGTGCGACCGATAAAGTGATATGCTTCTGCGGATCCTCTATAGTCTCTGTCTCCAAACACGAAATACCATGCTACTTCTCTGGAGCTGCCTATGCTTTCTCATAACCTCTTACTTGTTGACTTGAATCTGATCTGTCATCATGTGTCATCATTCGATACACCACGTGGTGTCTATGGATTTTGCCTAATGCATGACTGATATTATAATAAGAAAAAGTAGAATAAGGATTATATAATTAATTGGGTACGTCAGCTTAGCTAGTGAAGCCAGAGGAGAGGATTCCTTCCACTTAATTTAAGTGCTGCTAGAATGATTCTGTTGAAGTGTGTGATCATCTCATCTAAAAGCTTAAGCTTTCAGAGAGGTTGCAGTTTTATTTATCTTGTTATTTATATTCTCAACGTGCTCCCTCACGTGCCGGGCTAATTTTTTTATAGGCTAAGAACGTGGAAAGTCTTTTTGATAATGGGTGGCGGTGAGATTCGTTTCCTTGACCTCTTCCTACGCTGATACCATGTTAAGAATGACCTTGTGCCTAACTCAACCCCAAAAGCTAGCTCATAAGGGGGGGATTAACCAAGTCTATATAAGGAGATCACTCATCTCATTAACCACCTATGTGGGACTTTGTCACTCTTTAACACCCTACCTCATGCCTGTTACGGTTCGCTTTTATGTAAGTAAAGGCATAAAAGTTATTTCGAGGTTGTTGGTGCTCTAATTGGATTTTAGTATTTTAGAGTCGCCACCTAATTTATTTATGAAAAACTAGAAAAACTGGGTTTAAAATTTTTTTCCAAAATAATAAGAAAAATATTTTGGACCAAAGTTCCAGGTAAGGGTTCTGGTAATCCCCTATGGAAGGTTTTACACATCCTAGTATTAAAGATCTGTAGAATACGATTGACCTACGAGCTCAATGTGTGATTAACTGTATTTACTTGCTTAAAAGTGTTTAGTTTCCAAAAAATGTCATTTTTATTCATATCATAAGTTTGAGGAAAATTTTGGCAAAAAGTCCCCTTATAAAAAGGGGTTTTGGTTTAGAAAATCCGCGTAAGTGTTCAACTCACTTTGTTGCCGGACTTTGACACACTCGGGATTTCTCCCGAGTAGATTCACTACTATTCTAATCCTAACAAAATGGGTTTAGTACCTACGGGTCTTTATACGTATTAAAATATGGAATATATCTTCGATTTGTATACATATATAAGGGAAATACAAGTATTTTTTGTGATTCCAATTTTTATTATTTTGAAGCCCATAGGTCCATATTATTCAAAGTCCAAATCCGTCTTAACCTCAAATTTGTCCAAGTAAATTCCTCTTTATTTTCAGTCTATAAAGTTTTGGGCTTCGGCCCAAAAGGTATTTTCTTTCCTGAAAAATTACTCAAGTCCCAACCACAAAATTTCCTTTACTTTTCTGGAAATTCCCTAAGTTTGATCTCTTATTAAAAATCTTAGCCGAGGTTTAAAGAATGTTCACTGCCCTTTAAAATCACAAAAAAAAAACTATTCAAAACCATTTATTTTGTTTAGTTCAAATCAGATTTTAAATTCCGATAAGCAGTTGCAGTTCTTAGCAACAGGGTTAAGGCCCAAAACCACTTTCATTTCCAATTATTTCGTTCCAGATTTTGCCAAAGGGGCGAGAGGCCCAAAATTTTTACCACTCAGTTCTTCTAGAAATCATTTACCTTATTAAAGTGTTGAACCAGTTTTATGCCTTAGAAAATCAAAATAAGTATCAATTGCATTCAAGTTTGAGATTAGCCGAATTTTGAAAATGTTTTAGACGACTTCCTAAAGATACTAAGTGTTTCCTAAGTTCTATCATCCATAAGGGGTTTCAATATTATTTTTCCTCGTCTTTACACATATGAATTGAAAAGAAGAACGAAAGAAGAGAGTTGGACTGGTGGGCCTACCTAAGCCCAGCAGTTGGCTATTTTTACCTATAGTTGGGCCTTCAAATAAATATCAGCTTCTATTTCTTTCCATTGGACTCGATTGAATAAATGAGAATTTGGGGTCTCATGACCAGTTGGTTTCAAGTGGAAGGCAATGGCCCACGAGTTTTCCCATACATCGCGAAGTATAAAAAAGAAAAGTAGTAAGATTAGACAAGCATTTTTGGACTGAGCTATTTACTTAATACAGAATAGGCTATAATTATGAACACACCTATACATAGATACATATTCAAGTGATTAACATAAATCATGCAAGAAGTCATAGACCAGAGTAATATACAGAGAGAAAGGGTTCAAAGAAGTCAACAAGTCCAATTTGAGATAACTATGGCCCAAAGTTGTGGCCCAAATAACATTAAATGGAGGTAAATAAAGCCTAAGCCTAACGACAAAATGCAGAAAGGTAAGCCCAAGGCCAAACAGAATCTTAAATAACAAAGCCAACAATCATGGATTCTCACAAGTGATATACCAAATATACCAGTTTTTGCACACTATATGTATATAGAACTGGGTATACCTGGTATATTCAGGTATATTTCCCTTATATATTAAAAAAAAAATAGCCTTCAGATTCAAAAAAGAGATCCTCTAATCATGATTAATGCTCAAGAATTATTTTCAAGGGCACAGAAAGGGCATCAAGGAAAAGAAAGGCAAATACTACATGGCATACACACAAACAGAACTTCAAAGAATCAGATAGATCATTAGTGCAGTGTTTTGGGAAAAAAAAAGTGAAGCATTTCAAATTGTTTTAAACCTTCAAAGAATAAACAATCATGCATTACCCACAGATCCTTACTCATTTTAACTCAGAGGGTCCCATGGGGTATGGCTTCTCATAGGGGAACCCAGTAGTTTGGAGTGAAGAGGACCAGGCTAAGCTTGACAAGAAACTCCAAGCCTTATCCTCTTTTCTCCTGACTTTGGGTAAGTCACACCTATGGTCAATCAAACCCCAAGTGACAACCTCTTAGGTATGTCACAACATCATCTTGTTAACCTAGTATTGTTGGTCCTTAACTTGATTCATATTAAGTATAGATGCTCAGACAAGCAACAACAAGATCATAGAGAAATAATGATGCAAGATTTCATGAGTTAGTCTTAGTCATAGACTTCATACACAGCTAACTAGACATGAACATAGAAAGGATGCAAGTCAAGATTCTTGAACTTGTTTAATAAGGTAGATATATGCCCTAGATGATTCATTCTTAATGACAGCCTCATGTAAAGAAAAGAGTGAACCTAGTCTATATAAATACCAACAAACACCAAACATTCTGATTGTACACTGTGTTTTGATAAGGAATTAACTTCTGTGAATTCATGTGATACTTTCAAAGACAACAAACATACAGAAATGGGAAAACAGGTTCAGGTACAACAGATGGCTAGCAGGTCAAGATGCAGCCAGTTTTTAACATTAATCAGGCAATAATGAGCCTTATGATACATGTAAAATTCATGAGGAGGCACTAGCTTAGGATATGCAAAGATTCTTAACAACTATGCATTTTTACTCATACTCAAAGACTATGTATAAGGTTAATGGTGGTGAAATTACCAAGCTTAGAGCTTAGGCTGACTTATATTTAGACAACAAGTGAAGACAAGTAATAATCCTCATGTGGCATATTTAGGAAGCAGATAACTAAGTTCACTAAAAGCATCAGAACTATCTTTAGACTCAACACAGACTCATACAAAGCAAAAGAGCATCCAACAAGGACATTTATATCAGTAAATGTACGCATTTAACAAGTACAGAGATGGGATATCATGTTCTAATGCAGAAGCTTATCTCATTATACCAGATTCAGCACAGTTCATACACATACACCTAATTCTCAAGCTAACAACTTCCATATTCAAGCTTAAAACATACTTATCATACTAGCACATAACCAAACCTAAGCCTTCTTTATTTAAATACTCATAAGGGACACCTAATGAGATATCAAACCCAATCTAGATAACTCAGATCTTACCTCAAGCTAATATTAAGGATAGGATCATGTTATAGTTCACCATATCATATGTCACTACCAGTTGACAAACTTTCAGTTTAAAACTCAAATTAGATAAAAAAAAACATAGCACATTTCATCAGGCCAACTAGTCCATTAGTAAAACAAGTCTTAACTAGACACGTGATGGCTCACAGTCCCTTTAGCCATCATAAAATCCAACCTATGTGAGTTATCAGCTATATGTATACTAATATTAATCATTTAACATGCAGCAACAGTCATTACTAGTGGTTTAAAAGCACAAACAACGTCTAACAGAGGAGATCTCATTATTAATACTATATTCTCATCATATTAGGGGTTGAATGATTAAGTACATAATGGAAAGGTGCAGCTAAACAGGATTTAAACTAAGAGCAATGTTAAACAGAAACTAAGTAGGTATGATATCAATCAAACTAATTATTCAGCCTGCTGAATCATGACTAAACAGGGCCTAAGCTAACAAATAACATGTAAGCATGAATTAAGTTCTCCTAAACATGATTAAACTAGAAAATGAGGAAAAAAAAATAACTAAACATAGCTAACTTAACATATGCAAGCCTAATTTAAACTAACCAACAACATAACTATATTAGCAGCTTCAACACACAAACAAACTACAAAAAAAAAAAAAAATTGAAGGAAAGAAGTTT
Source organism: Lycium ferocissimum (assembly GCF_029784015.1). Lineage (NCBI taxonomy): Eukaryota > Viridiplantae > Streptophyta > Magnoliopsida > Solanales > Solanaceae > Lycium > Lycium ferocissimum. The sequence continues at coordinate 30,685,117 of NC_081346.1, forward strand.
ACCTTTTGTGAGTGCAGCCTCTGTCGAGAATTTGGACTTGGAAGAACCCTTTTCTTCCTTGATCCCCAATACTCAAACCCACACAAACAAGAAAAACAAATTCTTCAAAATTTTACTTAAACTCGGAAAAAATAAGGATTCCCAATATTTTGGAATCTCAGGGTTTTTTTCGAATTCCTTATGAGTATATCAAATATCAATATGCTCAAAAACCTATCCAAATAACAGAGAATAGGGGCCTTTAAATAGAAAACCCCAAAACCCCAAATCGTAGGTTTAGCCGATGTGGATAACTCCCCATTTAGGGGTTTCCTCCTTACACCATATCATTGTAGGGCTAGGATTAGATGTAAGCAACAAATGAAGCGTCAGATTTGACACAAACTTGGTCGATCAGTGGGGTTCTTCATGAACCACGAACAATCGAGTATTCAAAACTCAACAATGACAAAACCCATTAAGATTTCTCAGTATATGACTGTTGAAACCACAGAAAAAGCAACAAAAATGGAAGTTTATACCTTGTTTGGTAGAGCCTCGGTGGAAACGAGTACAAGCATTAAATGTTTTGCTTTGAAATGAACAAACACCTACTGCCATAAAGCAAAGAGTACCCTGCGAATTGCCATTTTTGGCATTAAAGTAACGAAGAGAGAGAAAGGAGAGGGGTAGCGGCGCTAGGGTTTGGCCCCCTCTCTTCCGCATTTCGCACAAATGAGACCTTAGGGTCAGTTTGTGTTTTGTTGTTATTGTTGTTGCGTATGAAAAGGGTTGGGTCGGGTCTGGTCTTATTGGGCTGGACTCGGCTCAACGTTTTTCTCTATTTTATATATATATATATACACATGATATACATGAGTATACATGTATACTTATGTATATTCATGTATATATAGGCGGGGTGAATATGCAAAATTTAACAAGTAGCGTAAATTTAAACAATGTCCATTAATTGGATATTTAAATTAGGACCACATTTAAACTAATTGACCAATTTAAAATTAAAAACATAAATTCATTTGTCAAAAGTGACCTTAATTGAATTAAGCCATGAGCTTGGCTAGTTCAATTATTGTAATAATTGGCTAATAATTTGGCTAGTTCAATTATTGTCATAATTGGCTAATAATTTACCATTTCAATTACAGCCGTTTAATGGGCAATTTTCAGAATTAATTACAATTACGACTTAATCAATTATGAAAAAATTCTAATAATTTGATTAAATAAGAATTGAAAGCTAAAAATGGTTAATCTACTTAATTAAATAGATTCTTTGCATTAAACAGAGTAAAATACTTGGCAAATTGACATTTAACAATTTAGACAATTAAGGGAATAATTATGGTAAATTATTTTCTCTCTTGGTTAATTAGCAAAGTATTATAATTGTGAAAATACTTAAATTAATTTAAATATTATAGAGATCATTTTATCAAACAAAATTGGTAAAATATTAACTAAATAATTTTATAAAATTATTCTGACTTCTGAAAAATACATATTTCACTCTGTTTAATATTCAAGGACTTTGGGTAATTAAAACAAATTATGAGAGGTCAAAAATTAGGTGTCAACAATGCCCAGGGTTGTACATCTGGAGCGTGAACAATTTAATATGGGGGCCTAACATCGGTGAGATTGGTGCTTCCATGGATTTTAGGCCTAACTCAATCCCAAATGCTAACTCATTAGGGGAGGATTGCTCAAGTCCATGTAAGGAGACCACTTATCCCTTGATAATGGGTAGCGGTGAGATCCATTACCAGGACTTCTGTCTTCTCTGTTACCATGTTAAAGTATCTGACCATCTCATCTAAAAGCTTAAGATGTTAGAGAGATACACATTTATTTATTTATATTCCCCACAAATTCGTGGCTACACGAATGATTTTAAAATTCTCTTACGCTTGATAAAAACATATATTAAAACTACTAATGCTTGTGCTGCGTGCTTTTGAAAAAAACTAATTTCTCAAGGAAGGAAATCACTTTTATTTGTTTAAAGCTATTCTGCAGTTCTGCTAGGTAATGGAATCTTCTGCTATAGTGATGCCCGTGACTTAATTGGATTCTACCTAACATGTACTTCAAGCAATGCCCCTTTCCATGTATCCGACTAAATAACAAATTAACCTCCACATTAGGACATGCAACTTCAATGTCAACATGTCTAATGGTTATCCCAGTATTTCTCCTCACGTAATAATCTTAACAATTGACGTATCACAAGTTATTTCTTTATTTACTCCCTTTTTTTGAGCCATCTAGTAGATTTAAGAAGGAATGTGAACGTGCATTTGTTTCTCCAAAGTCCACACTAATGTATACTTCTTCCTGTGGGTTATGAACGGATCCGTTGTTCTCCAATATTATTCCTCTATCCGTCTTTTTCTTTGGTCTGATTCAAACCGTTCATACTTTATTTTCTCAATAAAGACAAAAATTTATAATATGCTGAAAGCTTCCATGTTTAATAAATCAACCGTGCACCACTTCTTGATTACAAAAAAAATTCCATCGATCTCATCATTTAATATTTGCATGTGGTACTGGCTAATAAATATGTGGTGTTTGAAAAACATTAATAATAAAACAAATCTTCGCGCTGATTTCATGAGGTTGAATAAGGAAACGTTAAATTTGTTAATGAGAACGATATATGCGTCCATCTTCATCGTTGGCTCTCATGTTAATTTGGGAATTACCATCATTTGTATATTTTTTGTAATAGTATCATTACGAAAAAACTGGCAATAACTACAAACTTCGTCACTAAAATGTTTGTAGCTGATAAATTTTTTGATAATTCGTTCCTAATTTGTCACTAAATAAGATTAGCGATAGACTTTTGTTGTTTAGCTAGACAATTTATATATCACTAATTCTATTTTCTTAGTAGTGTATATTAGTTATCAGTGAATCCACGTACACTAATTGCCAAACAAGTGGAAACTTGTGATACATATAGTACTAGTTCTGTCCCAATTTATGTGGCACACTTTGATTCCTTTTTAGTACATGCCAAAAAGAATGTTACATTACTATAGTTAGAAACAATTTAACTTTAAACTTCTCCTTTTACCCTTAATGAAATGATTTATAGCTACACAATTGTCTAAGATTTGTTTTAGATCGCAATTTTCAAAAGTCTTCATTTTTTCTTAAAATTTTTGTCAAGTCAAACGGTGTCACATAAATTGAGACAGGGGGAGTACATATCTTTTTCCCTACATTTCAAAATACTAGTATCTGGACACGTGTGTTGGACGTGTATCTCATGTCAACTAGTACAAACTTTTTAAAATAGAAGATTACCCAAAAATTATTCAAACAATTTGTTTAAAATGCTATAAATATATATTGTTGTCATGGTGTAATATCACATGTCAAATATGGAAAAAATAATCTAAACAATTTATACGTTTTGAAAAATATGTATGTTTATGGTGTATTATATATTGAACATCAAGATGTATTTCGGATGTAAAGGAAAAATATGATTAGTTCCGCATATAGTAAGGAAAAAAACAACACAAACTGTTTACAACTCTTGTTCCCCATCGAGAAAATAATGTATCAACTTAATTAGCACACAATTAGCAAAAACGTATAAAGCGGGAGAATAATTTACAACGCTAAACTATTTACAACTCTTGCTACCCATCGAAAAAATAACTTATCAACTTAATTGGTACACAATTAGCAAAAACGTATAAAGAGATCAAGATATATAGATCTAATTTTATGATGTAACTTTTGAAAGTCAAATAAGGAGTTTTTTTTCCTTCAAGGAACTAAATTTGATCTGTAAGAATTATAGTGCCCTGAATATGGTAGTTTCGATTTATGACAATTGAATTGTGTTCTTCTACATGTCTTACAACAACAACAACAACAACAACCCAGTGAAATCCCACAACGTGAGGTCTGGGGAGGGTAGAGTGTACGCAGACCTGACTCCTACCAAGGTAGGATGGCTTTTACGAAAGACCCTACTAATAGAAAGCATAAAAAGAGGTCGGATAAGGCCAAGAGATTCAAAGCGATATGGAAATGCAAATAACTAAAGCGACTAAGTCATGATGAGCAGTTTGTAAAGGAGCAGTAGCTATCACAGATAAAATAAGATAATCAAAATACAGAATAACAAATAGTAGCAGAAATCAAAGCACAAGAACTTATATCGCGATAAAGTGACTACTAATATGAAAGGATAAACGTTACTATCTGCTAGCCTTCTAACCTAATCCGAGTCCTCCATACCCTCCTATCTAAGGCCATGTCCTCGAAGTCAGAATCGCGCTATATCCTGTCTAATCACCTCTCCCAATACTTCTTCGGCCTACCCCTACCTCTTCTGAAACCATCCATGGCCAACCTCTCACACCTCCGCATGGCCGGGGTATCTCGTGTCTCTCTCTTCACATGTCCAAACCATCTCAGTCTCGCTTCCCGCATCTTGTCTTCCACCGAGGCCACTCCCACCTTGTCTCGGATATCCTCATTCCTAATCCTGTCACTCCTGGTGTGCCCACACATCCATCTCAGCAACTTTCATCTTTTGAACGTGAGAGATCTTAACTGGCCAGCACTCCGCCCCATACAACATAGTCGGTCTAACCACCACTTTGTAGAATTTGCCCTTAAGTTGTGGTGGCACCTTCTTATCACATAGCACTCCGGAAGCGAGCCTTCATTTCATCCACCCTGCCCTAATACGGTGTGTGACATCATCGTCAATCTCCCCAACGCCTTGTATAATAGACCCAAGATACCTGAAACTACTTGTCTTCTGGATGACCTGGGTACCAAGCTTCACTTTCACGCCAGCCTCTTGAGGTCTTCATCGAACTTGCACTCCAAGTACTCGTCTTGTCCTACTCATCTTAAATCCTTTAGACTCCAGAGTTTGACGCCAACCCTCCAGCTTAGCGTTGACTCCGCTACGAGTCTCGTCGATCAAGACTATGTCGTCCGCGAAAAGCATACACCATGGCACCTCACCTTGAATATGCCGCGTCAATTCATCCATCGCCAAGGCAAATAAAAACGAACTAAGAGCTGATCCTTGATGCAACCCCATCACAACCGGAAGTGCTGCGAGTCTCCTCCTACTTGTCCTTACCTGGTCTTGGCTCCCTCATACATGTCCTTGATCACCCTAATGTACGCCACGGTACACCTTTAGCCTCCAAGCATCTCCATAGGATCTCCCTTGGAACTTTGTCGTAAGCCTTTTCCAGGTCGATGAATACCATGTGTAAGTCCCTCTTCCTCTCCCTATACTGCTCCACCAGTCTCCTTACAAGATGGATGGCTTCTGTAGTTGAGCGTCCCGGCATGAATCCAAACTGGTTCTCTGAAATAGATACGCCTCTCCTCACCCTCATCTCCACCACCCTTTCCCACACTTTCATCATATGGCTTAGCAGCTTGATACCTCTATAGTTGTTGCAACTCTGGATATCTCCCTTGTTCTTGTATAGGGGGATCATTACACTCAACCTCCATTCTTCGGGCATCATTGCCGTCTTAAAGATGACATTAAACAACCTAGTCAGCCACTCTAAACCTGCCGAACCCGCAATCTTCCAAAATTCTCCAGGAATCTCGTCAGGTCCTGTCGCTCTTCCCTTGCGCATCCTACGAACAACACCCTTAATCTCCTCAACCTTAATACTCCTACAATACCCAAAATCGCGACGCCTCCCTGTAAGTTCTAAATCTCCCAACACAATGTCCCTATCCCTTTCTTCATTCAAGAGTTTGTGGAAATATGACTGCCATCTCCGTCTAATGTGAGCCTCTTCTACCAATACTTTGCCATGCTCATCCTTGATGCACTTCACTTGATCCAAATCACGTGCCCTCCTCTCCCTCGCCTTGTCTAGCACGAACAATTTCTTATCCCCGCCTTTTTCCTCTAGTTCCGTATAAAGGCGTTCAAAAGCTGCCGTTTTTGCCATCGAAACCGCCAACTTCGCCTCCTTCCTCGCCATCTTATAAAGTTCCCTATTCGTCCACTTCTCCACCTCATCCTCGCTTTCTATCAACTTCGCATACGCCACCTTCTTTGCTTCCACCTTCCTTTGCACTTCTCCATTCCACCACCAATCCCCTCGATGCCCACCACGACTACCTGTCGAGACCCCCAGCACTTCCCTAGCTACTACCCTAATGCAACTAGCCGTTCTATCCCACATACTAGTCGCATCCCCATTACTATCCCAGGCCCCCATAGTCTGCAATTTCTCTCCCATCTCCAAGGCACTAGTCATGGTCAAACTCCCCCATATGATCCTAGGCCGATCACCCACGGCCCTCTTCTTTCTCGTCATCTTGATCCCTAAATCCATCACCAAGAGCTTATATCGGGTTGTAAGGTTAGTCTTTGCACAGACCTTTATCATCCTTCCTAAGGAGTAGAAAGTCTATCTGAGTCTTAGCCACCGAACTACGGAAAGTTACCAAGTGCTCCTCCTTCTTTGGGAAACTCGAATTGGCTATCACCAACCCAAAGGCTCTTGCGAAATCCAAAAGTGCGACTCCTCCTCCATTCCTGGCTCCGAAGCCAAAACCTCCATGCACATCATCATAACCCCCCGAAATAGGCCCGATGTGCCCATTGAAATCACCTCCCACGAATAGCTTCTCAGTAGGCGGTATGCCTCCCACTACCTCGTCCAAATCCTCCCAAAATCGCCTCTTCTCCTCCTCGCCTAAGCCCGCTTGCGGCGCATACGCACTAATGATGTTCAAAGTAAGCCCTTCAACGACCACCTTAATCGACATCATCCTATCAGTGACCCTCCTAACCTCTACCACCCGATCCCTCAAATCACTATCTACTAAAATGCCTACCCCATTCCTATAGTTCGACCTACCAGAGAACCAAAGCTTATACCCATCTACCTCCTTAGCTTTAGGGCCTACCCATTTGGTCTCTTGAACACAAGCTATATTAATCTTCCTCTTCTTAAGAATCTTAACTAGCTCTATGGACTTCCCCGTTAACGTCCCAATATTCCAAGAACCTACTCTCAGCCTAGACGCTCCTCTCACCCACTTACCACTCCCAACCCTCCCCGGGCGAGAACATGACCCTAGTCTACCCTCAATAACCAAAGCCACGAAAGCTAGTATGAACTAATAAATTATTGAAAGGACTACAGTCCGCAAAATATAACTACAGGTGTATGGACAAAGAATGGATACGAGCAACCGGAGGTACCAGCTCCAGTTGAACTGAACCTGTTCGCCGTCGAGAAACATTGTTCACCGCCGGAGTTACTATTCACCGCCGTGGTACTGTTCACCGCTGGAGTAATGTTCACAAAGACCTGAAAGGGAGAAGAGAAGAGAAGAGAAGAGAGAATGGGGAAAAGGAAAAAAAGAAAAAAGAAAATGGAGGGAGAAGGAGGAGAGCGGACTGGCCTGCAAAAATGACGCCGGAAAAACTCACCGGCGTTGGATCAGCGGTATTCTGGCTGCCGGTGGAAGCGCCAGTAGCAGATAAAAAGGGGAAAAAAAGGAGAGATATAGAAGAAGAGAAGAAGAAGAAGAAGAAGAGAGAAGAAAAGTAGATACGGCGGAAAAGTGACCGGCGTTACACGGTGTTGTAGTGGCGGGAAAAGTGGCGGCGTTACTGGTCGCCGACGTTAGCGATACGCCGATCGCCGGAAAAGAGCTCCAAGTACGATGACCGTTATAAGAGAGAGAGAGTAGAGAGAGTAGCCGGAAAATGAAATTTATTGTACTAAAAAACAAATTGTGGAAATCGCACCCCTGTTCTACATGTCTTGTATTTTTCAATTTATTTACCGGACAATTTAAACGTTTAACCATATGATTTTACTATAAGTGAGAATAAATTGAAAAAGAAACTGAAATTTATTAATATTCCCTCCCTTTCATAATAAGTGTTGCTTTTAGCTTGGGCATATCCCTTAAGAAAATTACTCACTCTTAGAAAAGTAATAAGTGTTTTTACTAACTTACGCTTAATCAAATACCTTGAAAAAGAATTAGCTCTTAATGGTTTCTTGGTTATGTAAAACTTCACTTATTTAAATAAGGGTAAAATTGGAAGAGAAAATATAACGACCCGCTAGGTCGTTATGGGCATTTTGACCATTTTACCCCTGCTAGTTCCTTTCCGAGACTAGGAGCGAGTCTAGTGATAACTTAAGGAGCTAGAATTCTGAAATAAAGGCCTTTGATTGTATTTGTGCACTTGTTTGAAAACATGACTTATTTCCGTTGAGGGTGACTTAGTAAATTTGACCTCCATTGGGAATTCTAAGGCCACGAGTGAGTCCATAGCATGTTTTTACATTGATGTGCATATTTGGTTTGCGTCTGTAGGGCCTCGATTTGATGTTGGGATTTTGGGTGAAAAACTAGTGAAAAACCATAGCTCACTGGTCAATTGGGACCGCTGCAGTGGGTGTTATACAGTTGTTGCGAGCCTACCGTAGTAGGGAGATGGTTGCCGCTGCGGGAGTCGGGGAATTAATGACGTCCACCGTAGCGAGGGAAGTCCCGCTATAGCGAGACAGCTGCAACGAAACATTGACCGCTGCAGCAGTCGACGGGAGGCAGAAACTGACTTTTATATCACAAATTTCAAAGCCATTCCCCACATAACACTAGTTCCCAAGAAAGTGAGGCAATTTTCTAAGGCTAGGGTGAAACTCTTCTTTGAAGGTAAGACTTAACCCTTTTGTTGTTCATTCCTTTATCATCTTTAAGTTCCATGATTAGCTTAAGGTCCTCTAATAGTGAATGAAAGATTAGAACCCTAGAATTAGTAAACCTTTGAATAATGAATGGGTTGTTGATTTTATCATTGTTTATTCATCTAGGAGTGTAGAGTATCACTTTCTAGGATGAGAATTGATTACTTATGGTGGAAATTGCATATTGAGACTTAGGGTTCTAATAAAAATGATAATTTATCATAAAAACTGCTTGAAAGGGGTTGAATCGATTGAAAACCCATGAATTGGAATAGTATGACTGTTGGGATTGAAATTATGATAAGTCCATCACGAAATGATGGTTTCGCCATTTGAAAAGGATAGAAGTAATTGAATTTTCTTTCCCAATTGTTGTTCTTGTTAGGGTAAATGATTCATTACTCACTTAGCGTTATATTACTAGACTTTGAGTGTTACAAAGCTTTGCGAAAGGGAAAAGCTGTTGCGGAGTAGCTTGCATTGTTCCAGTTCTGCATCTGAGGTAGGTTACGATCTACTTGAGTTATACTTTGATTAGTTGAATGTATATGTAATAGAAGTGAAGGAGAGAGCATGTATAGGTCTTCGAAACATGAAGTACAGTTCGAAATTCCTAGGTTGGTATTGATTGATTGATTATGTGGACTTGTTGCCATTACTTTATATACTGAAACCTGAGGTGTATTTGTTGTGTTATAAGAAGGAAGGATTTTATATATACTATTCTTGTTGATTGAGATGATTACATATTCACTATGTTGATGAGTTAATTTACTTGAGTCTTGATATGACATGTGGCTTGATGCCTTGTTATTCTTGACATGCTATTGTTGGTTGATCATATTCCATATTGATTGTTGGACTGGAAATACATTAAGATTCATATTATGATGAGATACAAAAAGAATGCATATAGAAAGGCACATTTGACAGGGGGTGAGGACGTGGCCTAGTTATGGGCTCGTGATCCGAGGTCAATTCCGGAGCGAGTGGTACATGGACACTATGGGTCCCCTGAAGGTCATGGCTAATTGGGAAAACATTACCAGTTGGCATGCGTGTACACGGTTGAGATACTATTATGTTGCGCATTGCGTCAGCCGGACGTATATTATTCCTGTTGATGGTTGTGGCTGGACTTATCTTATTCCTGTGTTGGCTAATTTCTGTTGATGACATTACTTGGTTATGTGTTGTTGTGCCTATCTGTCTATTTTATTAATTTTATGAACATATGCATGATACTAATCTTAGTCGGCCTATGATATCTACCAGTACATAGTGTTTGTACTGATACTATCTTGATGTACTTTTTATTTGAGTGCAGATTGTGTGTCAGACACATCTTCCAAACCTCATATTTAGCTTGAGGCCAGTTCCTGATCAGATCCTAGGGTGAGCTCCTATCCATGCCATGCCGCCTGAAGATCTTTCCTTATTGATGTCTATTTCACTTCTAGACACTTATGCTATTTCAGACAGTTATTTATTCTTAGACAACTTTATGTTTTAGAGTCCTTGTACGATGACTTTCGAATTTTGGGATTGTAATGGTTAGACTTCCGCACTTTTATTTATTTATGGCATGACTAGACAGATTGATGATTTAATTTGGGTTATTGATTTATAATTGTTTAAATGGTTTGATAATTGAGTAAGGGGATGATTCGCCCACTAGGAGGTTTAGTGTGGGTGCCACTTACGACTATTTGGGTCGTGACAGAAAAATTAATGGCTTCTTTTTATTTTGGAAAAAAATAAAAAGCTAAAAGCACCACTTATTTTGAAATGAAGAAAGTATTAAATTGAGGAATATTTACGGCCCAATACCCATAAGTGATCTAGTTTATCAAAAGTAGCCTAACTATCCTCTTCTTACCCTAAATATCCCTTCGCCTATCTAGTTTGCAGCCTAGCCTAAGACACCGCTTCACCCTTCAAACACTACATCTTCTTCAGCCCTTCAAATCTTTTCCTGTTTTTCCACTCCGGTCGCGAGCTCTATTTTTATGGTAGTCGTCTCTGTTTTGGGTGAAAGAGGAGGGAAAATTTGGAAACCATTGTTGAGGCCTCTGAAACTTGACTTTTTGGGTCAACTTTGTTCTAATCTGTATAGATCGTGAGGTTATCTGGGTGGAGGGCAAGAAGGGATGGTGGTGGCTTTCCGGTGATTCAATAGAGGCAATCAGAATGACCCTTCTTGAATGAAATATCCCCTTTAATCCGTGGCTAAGCACTTTGCACATTGTACTATTTTCGTTGATAATTTTGTTTTCACATTTTCGAGCACTAGTCGATTTTGTCTTTTATTATGTTTGTTATTTTTAATAGCTGCCTCCATGAGATTATGCCGGTTTGTGCCGCTTCACTGTTTGTTCAGCAGAATATGTTCTCTTGAGGAAGAAGAGGTTAACTTTTGTGTTGTCTCCATTTATATTTATCCGATGCTGGGTATTTTCTCCTATATCAGTGCTTGGTGTTGTCTTCGTTCTACCCCGTTTGTGCTTCTGAAAAATTCTCAAAATCAGGAATGAAAAGGCATCAAGCAGCTGCAAAAGTTACCAAAAAAAAAAAAAAAAAAAAAAAAAAAGTTGAGCAACTTATATATAGCTATGCAAAAGAGATACATTATCTATACATTGCAATTTGAGTTGGTTTGGTGTGTTTATACATGATTATACAAAGCATATACATTATGTATACAGAATATATGAATGTTATATATAACAATACAGAACAGTTACATTATCTATACACTGATGGTATAATGGGCTACATCGGCTGTAAATTAGATGCTTGGGTAGTATAGCTATACAGAACATATATATTATGTATACACCGATCATACCGTAGTGGGATAGAATGATATAAATGGGTAGAAACTTATCTAAAGTGTGAAATTTGTATATATGAGTTATTTCCCCTTAAATTTAACTTACATATTTTAAACTTTTCTAGTTGACTTAGTGGGCTAAATTCTAATTTCATAGAATGTTACATTAAACCCGAAATATTTCTATATATTAGAAAAACTTAAGTTTCGACATGTCTATTTACATGTCAATAAAATTCAATCCGAGGGCAGTTTAGTCATTCTAGCTTATGTCACTTACCTGTCTTTTATATTCGTTGCCACGTTTGCCCGTCATACCTATCTTCTCGATGTTTCTTCTTGGAGTTCTCAGTTCTACTCATGGATCAGCTCTTCATAGCAGGTATTTCTGGAATTCTCTTTGCTCTCTAATGTGTTTTCACTGAAAAAAATTTTCTTCTCGCTTTCTTACTCTATCTAAATCATTATGGCTTGCTCTATTTTCAGGTTAAATTTCAAGTGTTTTGTCAAATCTAATAAATGGGTTATTTATGGTAATCGATGTTGTTGAGTATGGATAATGGTTGTTTGTGTCTCTTTTTTTTGTTAATTCCTACGAGCTAAATAAATTTATTTGATTTTACCCAAATCATATTTCAATTGAGAGCACACAGTCAATTGGTTGCTTTCTTTTCTTTTTATTTTCTCAGTTGCATGTCTATAATTAATTTGTTTGCTGCTGAAATTTTGATCTTTCTCAAACTTTTTTTGTTGTGCCCGTCTAATATTGCTGCTTTCTTTGCTTCTTTTAAGTTTGGCTTTGCGATATGGTTCTTGTTTGTTCTGCGATATGGTGCTTGTTTGTTCCCGCGTCTGGTTTTTCATCGTTTCGGACTCGATAAGTGCTGCTTTTCTATTCGTTTCTATTTTCTCCCTTAGCTTTTAGCTTGGACATTAATGGAACTCTCCTGTAATCAATTTATTTAGACTATATTTTATATAACTTGCCTTTTACGTGTATTGATCAGTAGAAATTGTGCCATGTATCTTCGATGTTGTTCTTATTATATTCTTTCTCATATTTGGATTGGACTAACTACAATTGTCTAAAAAATTAATGATTTATTTAACTATAGGAATTTTCTTAATGTGATTATAGATGTGACTTTGCTTATGATATTATTAATGTAGTATCTGGATAGATGTACATAGATAAATGTACATGGTTAGTGCATATTAAGATTATTTTCATAAGAGAGACAAAAATATTACCACTTTATTGTTTTCAAAAGATATTTGTCATTTTTTTTTTTTTTGGCAACTAACTGTCATCTTTTTCCTTCAAAGGCCATCTTGATTATTTTATCTAAGCGATCAGGGAGCAACAACCACTCTTTCTTAGTTATTCATATGATTTAAGGAGATGAATTCCAATGAAGAAGAACTTTTAAATTTCTACAAATTTTATTTACGGGGTCAAAAGTACATATATCGGTTCTTATGAGCTTCTCCATTAAACATATGTGGTGATTGATTATTTTGATGCTTATTTTTTTTTTTTTTTTTTGGGTTTTATATTACCATCTAGATCACTTGATAGAACAGTATTGTTGGGATGTCTTACAAATTACCATATGTAGATTTCTTTCATAAAAGAAAATACCAGATGCAGATTTCTTTGATGAGGTAAAATTTGACAGCACCTTGTTTCATTTCTTAAGATGTACACCTACTTATGGATTGAGGCAAGCTTTTAAGTTGAAAGAAAAACATATCTCGATTTGATCCTTATGTTCTTTTTATTTTGGCGGCCCTTCCCGTTTCTGACTGATATGTTTCAAGGAACAACTAAAGTTTCCACACTTGAGGGGAATTTTTTTTTTTTCACCAAAAAATCTGATGATGATGATGATGTTTAAAATGCATTTCAATAGTATTTGAAAATACTAAAAATTCATTCAAAATGGTTTAGTCATATCTAAGCCAAAAGTGTCACTTTTTCAAACAAAAGTCAGATTTTTAGGTCATAACATTGTAAAAGGAAAAATTATTCCTATTAATAGAAGCATAGAATTTGCTCCTAAATTTCCTGATACTATCACTGATAAAACTCAACTTCAAAGATTTCTTGGAAGTTTAAATTATATTTCACCGTTTTATAAAGGTTTGGCCCAAGACACATCTATTTTATATGATAGATTGAAAAAGATTCCAAAACCTTGGACTGATGCTCATACGCAAGCAGTTCAAAACATCAAGAGGAAAGTTAATAATCTTCCTTGTCTTACTTTAGCTAATCCTAATTGGCAAAAAATTATTGAAACCGATGCCTTTGATATAGGCTATGGAGGAATACTTAAACAGCTTTCTCCAAATGATAAACAAGAATATTTAGTCTAGTTTTATTCTGACAAATGGAATAATAGTCAGAAGAACTATGCTACTGTAGCAAAAGAAATTCTTGCTATAGTTAAATGTGTTCTTAAATTTCAAGGTGATTTATATAATCAAAAGTTTTTGATAAAAACTGACTGCCAAGCAGCTAAATTTATGTTTAATAAAGATTGCAAACATGATGTTTCTAAACAAATGGTTGCCAGATGGAAAGCTCTTTTAGCACCATTTGATTTTGAAATTCATTATAAAAAAGGAATTGATAATAATTTCCCTGATTTTCTCACTAGAGAATATTTAAGTTCATAATCACATTTTCTCATTTGCGGGATGAGACCCGCATGACACCTCCCTACAATAGAGGAAGGGGAAGAGGACAAAAAGGAACGGGCGGAGAGAGCACCGTTCTTGCCCAAATGGGTAACAAAAGGCTAATAGCCGACAATATTGCGAAAACTTCGGTAATATCCAAGCAAATCACTTATGCGAGTATCTTGCTTTCGCCAGAAGCGCGGTTTAAAAAAGGGATAATATGTTTCCATCATATTCCAAAGGTTTCGTAATTGATGATAATGAGACACCGATTCATATGAAGAAAATGTTCATCGAGAGTTAATAATTCTCCTTGAAAATGATGATCTCCAATGGAAGGATGAATCTTGGCAAATAATGCAAAGGTATTTTGATACAGCGTCATACGCTACTCCGACTTATAAATATCGGATGAATTATGAAGTGATCCTTTCATATACGGGGTCAGCTGAAATCCAAAGATTTTTATCCTGATAATAACAAAAAAGTTTATAGCTTTTCAAAAATTATTATAAAAAAGATATTTTCTCCAAATGAATAGGGAATAAGTCCATTAAAGGATAGAGATTATATCCACCCTCAACAAAAGGTCCCAGTTAAATTTAATTATTGGGATTATGTTGACAGCTTTAATTAAGCTTTTTTATATGAGAATCCTAAAAGGAAACAGTCATGGTTTATAAAAATTTGTGTCAATATTTATAAACAGGGCATTCCAAATTGGTTTTATCAATGGTGGATCCATTGTGGTCCAACAGTAAAATTCTTACCAGAACCCTTTAAGAGTTTATATACTGAATGAGTTGATGTTTCTCCAAAAATTATAGATTTGAAAATAATATTACTTTCTCTGAAGAGATTTCTAATGTGTATTTCTTCATTGAATTTTCTATTCCATGGATTATGAAATGGTCAGTTGAGGTGGGTTATACCCCGCAAAATATGCCTTGCTTAAACAGAATCTTTTATACAAAATTTTGGAAAAAATTGGTTAAAAAATCAAAAGATGGAGCTATTCCAGGACAAGATTTGATAAATCAAATCAAAACCACCATTGCACATTATAAGGACTCAATTAATTCCAGACAAAAGGAGATTCCTAGCCCTTTTGAGCACATTGCTAAAAAAATTCAGATGAAGAAAGGAGCAATTCCCCCAGAACAACTTATAGCTACATACGTGGAAGAATTTAAATCTAATTTAATGCAGGATCTTAATATGGAAGCTATTTCTGATACATCAATGGCATATGTTGGTCATACCACTGATAATGATGATGGAAAGAAGAAGACTATAATAAGCCCTTGCGTAGAATCTTAAAGTCTTGCTCAATACCGGCGACTTTGCACAATTTGCGGCCCAATTCCTTGGCCGTACGGAAGAATCTTCCACCAACAAAAGACAAGGGCAAGACACCAATAAAATAATTGGACCCGCCACTAGGCGGCTACTTTTATAAAGTAGGAATCTGCTTTTATAAAGCAGCTTTAATTATTAAAGTTGTAATAATTATGTTTTTACTTTCGGCTACTTTTGGCCGCTTTTGCTTTTTACTTTACTTTTACTTTTTATCTCGCCATAATGTTGTCGGCCATTTGCTTTTTGAATTTGTTGTTTAGCATTCATGATCCGTTATATAAGGATCATTTTCCTAAGTTTATAGAGAAGTCTGGGATCCCCCAAGTACGAGCTCTCTCCCACTCTCTCCTTGTAAAAATCTTCTTATAAATAAAAAGCTTGTTCATATAAACTTCTTCTCTGCTGAGCACAACCTTCATTCTTAAGGTATAATTTTTATTTTTCTTTTAGTTTCTTTATTTATAATTCAGTTCATGTTTAGCCTTATAGGCTAAATACTCCGTTGAATTACGTTACACTAGACTACTGAGATCATGGCAATAATGCTTTAATACATTATGATCAAAGCCAAAACATGATGTTCAAGGTTAGGTAGAGGCTGACCCAAGCGGACTATTCATAATCAGGCGGTGGTCCTGTTGCTAGCCCGCTTAGCCGAGGATGGCGTTTTAGGGCATTTGTTGGACTTGTTATGGTAGGAACAACCCCAACGCAGGGTCGATAACCTAGTAAAACTGTTGTTACCTAGATGACATCATGTGGCTGCGCACGATCCTGTCGTTTTATGGTATCAGAGCCATAGTGTTCTATTAGTAATAGGTGATGTAATTCAACGATTTCATATCATGAATTTTATAAATCGAAAAAGAACTGTTAAAAACAGTAAAAAAGAGGAATATGATACTCCTCAAGAACTTGATCTCCTTAATAAATGGACGATTCCTAAAATAGAACCCAGATTAATAGATCAAATGGGAACTTTTGAGAAATTAGGTCTCAAGCAAGTAGTTAAAACTACTGAAGAAACTATGATTGTAGATAATGATCATGCTACTTTTAGACTCTTATCTGACAAAGGATCTGGCCCCTTATAGGGCATTTGTTGGACTTGTTCTGGTAGGAACAACCCCAACGCCAGGGTCGGTAACCTAGTAAAACTGTTGTTACCTAGATGGCATCATGTGGCGGCGCACGATCCTATCGTAAGAACAACAACAACAACAACAACAACCACCAACACTGACCATTCAAAATCAACCTCAGTTCAACTAATACTGCTTTTATAGAATTGTAGCTTGAGTAAATTGTGTTTATTGCTATGAACACATGCTTTATTTTTAAGAATGACTTAATGCAGGGTACAAAATGTTGTAGTGCCGGTGATCAGTTATTAAGAGGAGGATGGTTATACTTATTTCGGAAGTTTATGACAACCTTGATGTTTCAAATTTGCAGGTAAAGTAATGTATCATTTTTAAAAGTTATTTCAAACAATTTTTGCCTTAATCGCATAGGATCAATTTTGGACTATGAGACACAAATTCAGAAATGAACAAAAAAAAAAAGGAACAAATATTGAAGGTTGCATGTAAATACCGAATGTTCTAATTTACATCCTATTGTGCTATCTTCCTCTCTTGGTGAAACTCCCGTCCACTATAGTATTCTTCCGATGTGGAAAACAAACGAGAAAATATCTACTTTGGCACTCCTTAATTTCATTTTCTTTTAGTTAATTGGTGTTTACATGCTTTCTAAAGGTACTCAAAAACTTCTCCTCATGTTGTAAGTTTTGGAATGACAAAGGTTGACTATTAAACTGATGTCTACGGCTCCTGCAAATGATGAATTTGTGATGCATTTGCAGATGCAAACATTTCTACATTTTTGGTTATTATGTCTATAAGTTGGAATATGATTCTACGGGATAATGTAATCCTTTGTTTCTACATGTTCATGTAAAAAAAAATCTGATCATGAATAATTGTTCCCATTTTTACAATATCTGATCCGTGCTGAGCACCGGCCATCACTCATCTAATCCCCCAATTGTTAATATTGGAAACAAAGTTGAAATAGTGAATTGATGTATTTCTGAAATATGTTGCGTTTCCTAGATTGAAGTAGTAGTTAAAAGATGGTGAGATCACAAAATGCATCCTTGTATCCAGTTTCAGAAGCTTCAAACATTTCACAACACTTTATAGTTAAGCTGTCTCTGCTCACAGAAAAAGAATCTCTGCCCGATATACACAGATAAATATGGGCCAGCTTGATCTTTTAACCTGTACCTTTGGAACGGTATGATTTCTGACTGTATTTTTAGAACAATTGACTTGAAACCATATTATTATTTTTATAGTATGTCAGAGGGGGCCTAGGTTATCAGTATCATTTGAATTTAAATTTATGCTATTTGCATTTCCAGGTGCGGAATAATATATTATAGGAGAGTTTCAAAGCAATGTATAGTTGCAGCCCGTTCCCGAGCTTCAAGAGGTCAAACTGGTTCAGCAGAAAATCATCCATGAGAAACAGGTAACATTGCGTAGTTGCATAAAGTGGTGCATCAGCTCTTACGACTCAACCTGCAACTTAGCTGTACTTTGTAGATGTTTCATTTTTTTCAATATTCTAATTATTATAGAAGTAATCCTACTTGATGATAAAAATTTCAACAATAAGAAAAAAGTATGACTTAGCTGCGTGGGTCTATCCAATCTGTGTAGCCCCCATTAGTTTATATGCTCCTTATAGAGTATATGCTTATAGTGTCATAATTTTCTTCTTCCCTGTTGGAACAAGATGATCTAATTGCAGTGCAACAACAATTATATTCTACAACGAAAGATATTAGCCAGGCTTAAAATCAGGTGAGTGAAGTCGCCAACATATATAGGACTCTTTATTCCGGGAACTCTTCTCTTTGTGATCATCTTTCATGGATGCAATAACTATTCCTCTTAAAACTGAAAGGTCTTACCTAGGCATCACGGATGTTAAGACAGTCACGTGATACTACTCTTAAATGGATGGAAAGGATGTGCCAGTAGAGCATTTTGAGAATAAGGAGTTGAAAAGATGAACAATACTTGAATTTACATCTATATAAATGATCTTATTTTCTAAGATCATGAATACTGAGATTGGAGAATGTTATCATAGAAAAGCTAATGGCCTCACTGCTATTTGATATTTTTTAGTTCTTCCCCTTAGTTTACATATTCATCGGGTTTCACGGATTTTATAAATATTTTATAGCCCCTGATATTCACCTTTGGCTTACATTTTATAAATATTTTATAGCCCTTTAATATCAATTTTTGGCTTACTGCTTAATTTTATTTTTATATTTGGAGACTATTTTGCATCTTTCCAGCTAGAAAGATTAACACTCTTCCTACAGGCAGAGAATTGTAGATTTCCTCGGAAGGTGAGATATTCTGTGGATGAAGCAAATGCTAATAACTGAGGTGATCCAACATCCAAGTATGTGCAATAAATATAACATGTTACACATTTGAATTTTTTATGTCATGGTGCAAGTACCAAGCTTCAGACTTGCGATTTAGTAATAAGTTCTCAAATTGGACATTCGTAGAAACGCATCTTCTGAGGAGGAAGGAGCTTGGAGGCAAGGAATGGTAATATTCAATGAAGCTGCTAGAAGGCAGGTTTATGAAAGATGACATGACAATTCATATCATGTATCCTTTCTAAGGAACAATAATCTGCCGCATGAAGGAACTAGACCAAGTGAGATACGCCGTGACATAAAACCGAGCAATAAAGTACCTAATACCAAGGACACTCATCCAGACTTGTAAAATAGCAATAATCATACATTAGTTGTTAGATAAAAGGCAATTCGAATATTTTTACCTATTGACGTTTATAGTTGTGGTGCTATTTAATTAGTATCTAGCCATTAACAAGCATCAAGGTTTTAGTATTTGAAATTTCATGTTGGAACAACCAACTTTCACAATCTTGGGCCCGTGCTGGCACAGGCATTTACTGCCTAGTATTATAGAGTTTGTCTTAGTTTAAAAATTATACGACTAATCTCAAATAGCCATAAATAGTGGAAAGTCATATAAACAAATATAGTGATTCAGAAAATAACAACGTGAGCATCAAATAAGAAAAAGAAATATCCGCATCAACCTAAAATACAATTAACAACCAAAATTAAATAAAAAATAAAAAATGCTAATGATGGGGGAGAAATAGGAGGGACCAATTAGAACAGTGTTAAATCCCATGAAATTTATATTGTGATACTTCATATAATTCATAGCGCTTATTGGTAAAAATAAACATAAGAGGAAGTAAAGAAGTGAAGTCTACTAATGGGCATGATAATTAGCCTAATATTGGAACCGAATATTTATAGTTACAGCAAAAGGTAAATAACAAAGGTGGCAGTATTTACTATTTTCTACTAAAAATCAGTAATGACTGTATCATAGTCAAAATTTTCATGACGAAAGATATCCATTTTCATAATAGTAACTCTGAAAATATGTATAATAAGAGGTACAACTATAAAATTAGCGAACATAATAGAAGAAAAATGAAAAAAATGTACGTGGTATAATATTTTTAGATTGGTTGTGCATGGTATAGATAGTGTCAAACAAAAACAGTATTCTTTATGGAAAAAGATTCCAGTTGAAAATGATTTGATAGAGTGACGAATTGCTTAATTGATTTCATAGTCCACTTTTATAAGGTGAAAGAAAGAAGAAGAAAAGATCGATACATGAATATGTAATAATTGTTGGAAGTTAGAAGGAATAAGTATTGAATGTAGGTTTTTAAAATCCAAAGGTTGAGATAGTAATTAACATGTACATCGCACTAAAGTACCGGATGATGATGACAACAATACTTAGGATTTGGATAGGTTGCAGTAAGTGGTACAAAATTAATTTATTAGTCACTGGGGAGAAAAATTAACTTTTTGGTAAAAGAATATTATTGGAATAGTGTAATTAAAATATTACTATTTAATTCAATTTAATTAAAATATTACTATTTAATTCAATTTTAATTTAATGTAGGGCAAAATGAGAACTAACTTTGAAGGTAGGAGCTTCCTACTTTCAGTATTAATATGAATAAACAGGAAGTTATCCTTTTTGTTCGTAACATTAAAAAAAAAAAAAATCTCGATCATTTGTATTCGATAGAAATAGATGTTGGGATAGCTCATGGCAAAATCACTAAGTTGAATAAGACAATAGCGCACCCACTTATCAATTTTTTTTTTTTTTTTTTTTTGGGTTATTTACTCCTTTAAATCTTGAACGCCCTTGATAAAATTTCTAGTTCCGCCACTGCGCAAAGGGACAATAATCTAACAGATCGAGTAATGCCAAAAATAAAGATCGATCAAAGGATTCCTTTCATACTAATCCAAAGCACGTTAACTAAGTACATTTGTTTATATCTCCTTCTCATAAGCGGAAATTGTCATTTATCTAGTTTGCAAAAGACATTTGAGGTAGTTTATAAAACAAGGCCATGGGAAATAACTTACCCGCATATTCAATGTGTACATTAAATGATTAAAGAAAAACATAGTCTAGCATATAAACTTCTGAGGAATTTAATATTCAGAGAATTTGTAATGATTAATTAGCTTAAAAATTTACCACATTTCATTAGTATTAAGCTATTAGCCTCTTAATTCCACTCACTTGACATGAGCACTGAACATAATTGGAGGATCTTAGATCAAACAGAGGTTTCAATAGTAATTCATCTATTTACACCACTTGCATATCTTCTGATTTTAGACAATCATCGAACACCGCTTGCATATCTTCTGACTTTAGATAATCATCGAACTTCTAGACTCAAGCAAGAAAAAATTGCACACCCGTATTCTCTGACTTTAGAATATCTTAAACTTCAAACTCTCAAGCAAAAAAACAATAAAGAAGACAATAACGTGTAGATATCATCTATTTTGATATGACAACCAAACTAATCTACTTCACATGACCTGCAGGAGCAATTAACTTAATTAGGATAACGCAACAACCATTTCCCGTGATTCGAAGTCTCCTAATTGTATTTCAAAGTTTTATCCTAAATAATAATTGATACCTGCTTATTTCCTAGTGCTTTATATTCCATGTTAAAGAAAATAATTAGTAGAGACCACAATAATTGAACCTAATATTATCTCCTTTTTCATACTCAACTATTAAAAGAAATCGATATGAAAACAAGTAATGTTTGATGGCAATGGCTGAGGCTTTATATTGAGTCTCAAGTATAGTAATTAATATTTGATGTCCACGAGTATCCATGTAGATAATATTGAGAACAAAGATGAGCTCGTTTTTGTTCCATTTTATATGTCTTTTCCATTTGATAATAAAGTAACATCAACCAGTCATAATTGGAGTACAATATCTCGATTAGTTTGTCTTGACATGCAGTTATGTTCAAATTTTGAGTTCTCAGATAAACGCCCATGTTACGAGAACTATGTATTATACATGCTCAAGGCGTGGGAAGTTTTTAAAGAATAACTCAATTTCGAACATTCTGTAGAAATGCCTTTGATCACGGGAATTTCTAATACTAGCTTAGTGGTAGCTAAAAGCAATTCAATTTTTCCCAATAGCTATAAAGCTAGCTAGCACGCATAGCTGTAATCAGCTTCAAGCTAAGCTAGCTACTAAGTAATTTAATCTCGGTCAAATCAAATCACGGCGATGCTTTTTTAACATTTTCATCACCACGCAAATCATGCACTACCAATATTCAAGGAGTATATATAGGCTAATAATAGTACATGTTTTGGTTACTAATTTCGTATGATTTATAATTTTTTATGTGCAAAAATCAGCCTCGTTACAAGTATAAATACCCATCGTTACTAGCACAATTCAACCATCATCTTCCGAGTTAAAACACCTTTTCTCATTCCTACTCACTACATAAATTAGCTCTTATTGTTGATATGGCTTCCAAAAATCAGGCCTCCATTACCCTTTTCTTATCATTGAATCTCCTCTTGTTTGCTCTTGTAACTGGAACCAATAATTGTAGCACTTGCGGAAATGGTGGTGGCTCTGGAAACGGTGGTGGCTCGGGCAACGGTGGTGGTTCGGGCAACGGCGGTGGCTCGGGCAATGGTGGTGGTGGTTCGGGCAATGGTGGTGGTGGACAAGGAAGGTGTCCAAGAGATGCTTTGAAACTTGGGGTATGTGCTAATTTACTTAATTTGGTGAATGTAGTGGTGGGGTCTCCTCCAACTTTGCCATGCTGCAGTTTAATTGCAGGGCTAGCAGATCTAGAGGCGGCAGTTTGCTTGTGCACTGCCATAAGAGCAAATGTGCTGGGAATAAATTTGAATGTGCCACTGTCACTCAGCCTAGTTCTCAACGACTGTGGAAGGAATCCTCCTACTGGTTTCACTTGTTGATCAGTAACTTCTATCTGCTAAGTGACTGATATCTACTTAGTAGCTTCTATCGAATTTCTATCTTGTTAGTTTGATCATAATATGCTTGCCAATGGCTAGCTAGGCGTCAATTAATTTGAATTTGTGTTTTTGGAAATTTTGTTGTGTTTAGAATAAGTGAGCTTTGCATGTGCTGCTTCATCACTTGAGTTTACATAGTTCGGTCATGTGGTCAACAGTCTTTAAGTGTGTCCGTTTTTGGACGTGTATCCTCTAGAAACGTGTCCACTCAATGAATCGAATGTTTTTTCTTCCCTTTGCCGTCAGCAGAAATTGATATTATTTTAAGAAAATTAAAATATTCAATTCGATTTATTCTTTTGCAGCTGCTACTAGTTATTACTTCGTTTGTCCCATTTTACCTTAATAGAATATCCGTCAGAACTCAATGGATTATATCAGTCAAATGTATCATACTCTCTTCATCCCAAATTAGTTGTCATGTTTCACTTATCCAAAGTTAACTTGACTAATCCTTTAAACTAAATATGATTATATCAACTCAATATTTTAAAAATATAATCAAGACATTCACAAACTATACAAAAAGTACAAAAGGTTACAATTGTCTCATATCACTATGATTAAATTAAAAAAAAATTATAACATTAGTCAAAGTTAACATAATTTGACTGTGGAAATGGGAAAAAGGCAAAATTATTTGCGATGGAGGGAGTATTCCTGCGATCCCCTCTTACATGTTTTTATTTTCTATAGATATCATATGGGTAGGGAGCATTTATATTCGCCGCAATCAAGTCACTATCATCATGATATAAAACAAATTAAAGGGACACTACAAACAACTCAATTTTATTTTATTTTTTTAAAATGAATTATGCCCATCCGGGCTTTTATTAATTATGCAGAAAATCAACAGGTTCAAAAAAACCAAACCCAAATCGGGTCAGGCCCAAAAAAAAAAAAAACATAAATTAAAAAACATCAAAAACTAATAATATTTGCCCAACTTTCCTAAATGAAACCCTAAAACTTCGGGTTCTTCTCTTTATCTTCAGCCGTAATTTTCTTCGATCTTCACCTCCGGTGGTGTGAAAAAGATGAAGAGACCACATGATGTTGCTTTGATTGTTAAATTATGATTTACTCCTCCATGTGTGAAGTTGTTCTTCCTTTCTCATCTCACCATCTTCAGGTAAAGCTTCAGTCTTCTTAAATTTCTTCATTTTTCCTTGTTTCTGACTCGATTGAACCTTTTTAACCTTGTTCTTGTTCTGCATGTACCAATTTTGTGTTCGATTTGTGTTGAATCGATCCTTTCTTGAGCTCTTTCGCTGACATTTGTAGCTCGATGCGTGTTTGAATGGACCTGCTTGGTACTCGTTCGACGTTTGCGCCTTCTTCTTCCTTTGTAAGTTCTACTTCTTCCATGATTTGTGTTCCATTACTGCAACTGGTTCCTTTTATATGTTGTGCTTGTTGATCACTTTCGCCTTCTCTTTGTAGTTTGGACTTGCATAGATTTGATATTTGTCTATTTGAATGAGCACCAATTGATGCTAATACCACAAATAAAACATCTATCCAATCAATTTGGTCTGAACTATTGCTGAGAATTTGATTATAAATGCTCCCTCTATGATGTTCCTGATTTTTGTTGACAATTCCTCTGCTTGAAAGAATGTATGATCCTTTTCCATGCTCATTGTTGTGTTTGTGTTGTTGTTGTCGTCTCTTGAGTACTCTAGTTGTTAGCAATCTGAGCTTACAATTGCTTGTCACTGTATGTTCTGGATATTGTAGTTTAGAAACACAGCAAAAAACAAACAAAGTTAGTAAAAAATACCACCAAGTTATCCTCCGTATGGATTTGAACTTGATGATAAGACTTTCTCCCCTTGCCGTTTCTCCAGCTTTCCAACATATCAACCTTTATTTCATCAACTTTCTCCATTATTTTGTAGTCCTTATCCTCAAGTAAGGAATATGAGTCTTATCCTACGAGAATATTTCTACA
>NC_081346.1:30710298-30750833 GCF_029784015.1 Lycium ferocissimum
TAACTAATAAGAAAGTTACATTTTTCATATCTCCTTCCTAAACAGGAATTGTCATTTATCTAGTTTGCAAAAGACATTTGAAGTAATTTGCAAAATACGGCCATGGGAAATAATTTAACCCACATATTCAATGTGTACACTAAATCGATTAAAGAAAAACATAGTCTAGCATATAAACTTCTGAGGAATTTATTATTCATAGAATTAGTAATGATTAAATAGCTTAAAAATATAATTTACCCAACATTTCATTAGCCTTAGCCTCTTAATTCCACTCACTTCCCAAGTGCACTGAACATAATTGGAGGATCTTAGATCAAACAAGAGGTTTCAATAGTATTTCATCTATTTACACCTCTTGCATATCTTCAGACTTTAGCTAATCATCGAACTTCTAGACTCAAGCAAGAAAAAATTGCACACCCGTATTCTCTGGCTTTAGAATATCTTAAACTTCAAACTCTCAAGCAAAAAACAAAAAAGAAGACGATAACGGTGTAGATATCATTTATTTTGATATGACAACCAAACTAATCTACTTCACATGACTTGCAGGAGTAACTAACTTAAGGCTTAATTAGGATAACGCAACAACCATTTCCCGTGATTCGAAGTCTCCTAATTGTATTTCAAAGTTTTATCCTTAATAATAATTGATACCTGCTTATTTCCTAGTGCTTTATATTCCATGTTAAAAGAAAATAATTAGTAGAGACCACAATAATCGAACCTAATATTGTTTTCTCCTTTTTCATGCTCAACTATTAAAAGAAATCGATATGAAAACAAGTAAAGTTTGATGACAATGGGTGAGGCTTTATATTAAGTCTCAAGTACAGTAATTAATATAGTTGATGCCCATGAGTATAATAATATTGAGAACAAAGATGAGCTCGTTTTCTTTACATTTTATATGTCTTTTTCATTTGATAATAAAGTAAGATCAAGCAGTCATAATTGGAGTATAATATCTCGATTAAGTTTGTCTTGACATGCAGTTATATATGTTCAAACTGTTCAAATTTTGAGTTCTCAGATAAACGCCCATTTTACTAGAATTACATATTACACATGCTCAAGGCGTAGGAAGTTTCTAAAGAATAACTCACAGTTTCAAACATTCAGTAGAGATGCCTTTGATCACGGGAATCTCTAATACTAGCTTAGTGGTAGCTAAAAGCAATTCAATATTTCGCAACAGCCATAGAGCTAGCACGAAGAGCTGTAATCAGCTTTAATCTAGCTACTAAGCAATTTAATCAAATCGATCAAATCATGGCCATGTCCCCTTAATATTTTCAACACCACGCAAGTCATGCATTACCAATATATATTCAACGAGACAAATTTTTGGTTATTATTTCGTATGATTTATAATTGTTTATGTGCAAATTATGTGCAAAAGTCAGCCGTGTTACAAGTATAAATACCCATCGTTACTAGCACAATTCAACCACCATTTTCCGAATTAAGCTCCTTTTCTCATTCCTACATTTCAATTAAATTAGCTCTTATTGTTGGCATGGCTTCCAAAAATCAGGCCTCAATTACTCTTTTCTTATCATTGAATCTCCTCTTCTTTGCTCTTGTAACTGGAACCAATAATTGTAGCACTTGTGGAAATGGGGGCAGCTCTGGCAACGGCGGTGGCTCGGGCAACGGTGGTGGTTCGGGCAATGGTAGTGGACAAGGAAGGTGCCCAAGAGATGCATTGAAACTTGGGGTATGTGCAAATGTACTTAATTTGGTGAATGTAGTGGTGGGGTCTCCTCCAACTTTACCATGTTGCAGCTTAATTGCAGGGCTAGCAGACTTAGAGGCTGCAGTTTGCTTGTGCACAGCCATAAGAGCAAATTTGTTGGGAATAAACTTGAATGTGCCACTTTCTCTAAGCCTAGTTCTCAACAGCTGTGGAAGGAATCCTCCTACTGGCTTCACTTGTTGATCAGTAACTTTTTCTATCTGCTAAGTGATTGATATCTACTTATTAACTTCTACCGAATTTCTATCTTGTTAGCTTGATCATATTATGCTTGCCAATGGCTAGCTCAGGCGTCAATTAATTTGTATTTGTGTTTTGGAATTTCTGTTGTGTTTCAAATAAGTGAGCTTTGCATATGCAGCTACATCACTTGAGTTTACGTAGTTCTGTCATGTAGTCAACAGTCTCTAAGTCTTTACGTTTTTGGACCTGTTTCCTTTTGAAATGTGTCAACTCAATGAATCGAATGTTTTTTCTTCTCTTTGCCGTCAGCATAACATTTTTATAAAATTAAAATATTTAATTCGATTTATTCCTTTGCAGCTACTAGCTAGTACTTCGTTTGTCCCATTTTACCATATCCGTCGGAACTCCATGAATAATATTACCGGAATGTATCATACTTCCCCCGTCCCAAATTAATTATTATGTTTCATTTCTCAAGAGTTAATTTGACTAATTTTTAAGCTAAATTTGATTATGTCAACCCAATATTTAAAAATATAATCAAGATATTCTCAAACTATACGAAAAGTATTACACGCTGCAATTCCTCTCATATCACTATGTTAATTTTTTATATAATATTAGCCAAAGTCCACATAGTTTGACTGTTAAAAAGGGAAACATGACAATAATCCGGGATGGACGGAGTCCCCAACATGTTTTTAACTTTCTAGATGTCATGGGTAGGGATCTGCCTTATATTCGCCCCAATCAAGTTATTTTGTGATCATGAAATAAAAACAAAGGGGCATTACGAGCAACTCAAAATGCAACTTTATATTTATATATATATATATATATATATATATATATATATATATAGATGTATGATTTTTATGGAGGCGAGTACATATATGTAGTTGAATGAAAAATATCACAACAAAAGCTATGAACTTAATTATTGAGGTAGGCTACCCCAGAAGAGATAAAGTTCTGTTCAGTCATGCTCTAATAGTATTGCAGGAAACAAATAAATGTGGATACTTAGAAGAGACATGTGATTAATTTTAGTTGTGAATAGGCGATTTACGGTGCGGTGGATCGTAATCCATCTCTATAATGTCTCGATATAAACTCTTATTTCCAGTCTGGGAAGCCACGTGTATATCATGGGTTGTTGACCATCTTGCACCCTACAAAAGTATTACGCAGTTGAATAACAAGTCATGTCAACTCAATAGTTTTCGCATTCAACATCATTGATCTAACAACAATCCAATACACACTTGAAGTGATTTCATCTTCATATTTTTTTCAGCTGAGGATGCATTCATTACTGCAACTTAATAATCATCAGATCTCATCAGATCAAAAGTCAATCTACGGTTACTCCAAGTAATTGAAGAAGCAATTCACTAAACATCATGAAAGCTATTAAAGGTGGGTTACATGATCCCGTTGCTCAAGATCATATAAACAAGGGACTTAAGTCATATATAGTTACGGTACCATAGAACTTTTGACACTGTTAATGTTTTAATATGTTGTCTTTCATAAAATCTCAAAAAAGATTATCTTGGTTTAACATTTAATTTTTTAAGAAATAAAGGAAGACTTTTGAAATGTGTGGTCCAAAACAAGTCTTAGATATTTGTGTGGTTGTAAATCATCTCATAAAGTTAAATTGTTTCTAAATATAGAAATGTGTCAATCTTTTTGAGCCAAACTAATAAGGAAAGTAAGACAATCTTTTTGGGAGGGAGGGAGTAGTAGGTAATTAAGTTGCCGTTTGTTTCCAAATTATCAATATATCTTTCAAGTGATATGATTATGCAAATCTTCTGTTATATCATCGGAGCATATATAGAATTTATCATCTATAGACATTATACAGAGCTCGCTTAAACAAACACTAGCTCTAGAATAACATTGCATCAGAGAAACGTAGTAGTAGTTGCAGATTATTTTGCTTATAAGTAGGTCAAGAATTCCACGCACCACACATTTTGTCGGTCCTGAAAAAACTTGACAAGATGTCATGTCCATTTTGATTCATTAGATGTCAAAAAATTAGCGGCAAAAATAGACCATGAGAATATGACATGTCAATCCGCCCAAATTATTGACTTAGCTCGTCTTGATTCGTCAAATTGAAATCATCTAAAAGTTCGGATGATTTGGGTTAAGCATATATCCCAAATTGACTTGTGATTTAAAAAATAAAATTTTAAGAAAATAGAATTTGTTTGATATGTTATATGTGGTGATAAAATAAAATAAAAATACTAGTTTTATTTGATTATTAAACAAAGTATAAAAAACAAATAAAGAAATTAAAACTCGGTAAGAATTGGACAAGTTAGGTTATGACTCATTATTTAATAACACATCTTGATCACCCAGTCCATCTCAGCCCAATTGACGGTGGTTGAGCAATGTTTATTTATTGATTCAACTTATTTTATCCCATTCAAATTCAACTCAAACGGCTAATTTGCCAGCCCTTACAAAACATCGGCATGTATGCACGAGGAGACAGTAACCTTTTCTTTGGGGTTTTAAAGAAAAACTTACAATATAGTAGCAACTGCTAAGAAAAAAAATCCTTCCATGTGTTAAAAAACAAGGGCACGGAATCTTCTCTCCTAAAAAAAGAGTGATATATATGAGAAATTTTAGAGTCTTAACTACAACGTGCCCAACGTGGTATATAGGAAAGGGACAACTCCGTTTACCGTACTGAAGTTAGGAGTCAAGATTATACACGGCAACCTGATCAGTATGAATTACACTATATAAGGGGTCGTTTGGTTTGGAAATAAATATTGAAGGGATTGTAATAAATATAGAGGTAAATAATGCAGGAATTGTGATATAGAGATTATCTTTTATTGGACGTTTCATTCATGATATTTAAACATACTATATATAACTAATTAAACTTGCCTTTGGTTTAAAATTGTATAAGGGCTTGAAAAATGGTTTGAGGAGACCCTTAGGGATAATTTTACCTATTCCAGATGTTATTCGAATATAATTAATTACGGTATTGCTTAAACCACAATGATCCTGGTATAAGATAATTAATACAGAAATTGGTAAATAAGTTATACATGTAATACTCATACTGTTAAGAGAAAATTGCTAACAAATATTAAATAAAAAACATGGTTTAATTTATGTCGTGGTTATTTTGTCTATACATCTAACGAAACGTGCCCTAAAAGCACATTCTTCAGTTACCTTTATTTTTGCTGCCTTGTGCAAACGGGCGTGGGGCAAAGATGATAGAGAAGATTCAGACCCAATAATTTCACTACCTGCATGTCTAATTCCATCAATAACTTGCAAATCATACTAAGGGAACAACAGTAGAAAGGAAAGCGAGGGGCAAATTATTCTACCTATGAACCACTTGAAGTCGGGGACAAGACTTGAGAAAAAAAGTTGAAAAAGAATTTCAAATTTGGTTGGGATGTATGACCTCAATAAACATATTATAAAATCAGAATTTCATTAAACTTGCAATTACCACTACGTTAGGATAAGAAACTAACCAAGTAGGAAATATGATACAATATAGAAGCATTGATTCAAGAACTTGCGTGAGCTTAGCACAAATTAAAGTCGTCATTTGTCAAATAATATTTATTTACCATGTGTGCGCAATAGACCTGATATGACTAAAAATTCTTGAAAGACATATATACTCACCCCGTTTCAGTTTATGCTCGATACAAAATTTAAAGGAAGGAGTATTTGTAAAACTTTTAGTGTAAATGTCATAACATTCAAGCAATTATAAAACCTTTAAAACTTGTATCTTTAAACATGCAATAATATTTGTATTATTACAAAACTTCTCATTAAAAATAGGGAAAAGGGTAAAAAATGCCCCTCTATTTTGGGAAAATGGCTAAAAATATCCTTCATTACAAATTTGGGTCAAAAATACCCCTCCCGTCATTAAATTTTTTAAATATACCCCTATCTTAACGGAAATCTCCAAATCCCCCAAAATAACCAGATTTCATTTTTAAACCCGATCCAACTACATAAAAAATCCATATGCGATCAACTGGTTCCCGAGTCCTACATCTGGAGCCACTAGGCACAGGAGCGGGTAACCCTAAGAGTTTTTTATTTAGTTGGATCGGGTTTAAATAGAGCGAGTTTAAAAATGAAATCAGGTTATTTTGGGGATTTCGGTTAAGACGGGTATATTTGAAAACTTTAATGACGGGAGGGGTATTTTTGACCTAAATTTGTAATGAAGGATATTTTTAGGTCTTTTCCCAGAGTAGAGGCGTATTTTTGACCCTTTTCCCTTAAAAATAACATAAGAAGTTTAAAATTAAATTAATTCAAATATAAAAATATATCTTTCTTTTTCGAACGGACTAATAATGACTTAGAGCCACATGAAGCGGAACGGATGAAGTAAAATTCCAATGTCTTATCTGAAGGAAAAAAAAGAAAAAGATATACTACTACTTAAAAATGATATAACATTGAAGAGAGTAAGGCAACGCCTGAAAACGTGCCTTTATTATCATTCTTTTCCTTGTGAAAGTCTTCTACTGATTTGTTGGCCTGTTGAAGGTTCGCGATTCCTTTAGAACCGTTTTCTACACGAGATGAATCAGTGCTAAAATAAAGCTCCTCTACAGCCTGCATGGGTATAATTTTCCAAGTAAATAAATGTCCATTCCATATAATAAACAAAAAAACATCACGAGTTTCAAATCGTATTGAATTGTACCTTGTTAGCTAGTGACTTGCGAGCAACACAAGGATGTTTGGGAAAGTAAATCATTATTATGACGTAAAATAAGAAGAACGAAAGATGAGATGAAGATGAAAACAAAAGGGGCATCATGTTGATATTAGTCTTTTCAAAGGGTTGGTTCATGAGGAGATATGTCTAAAGTTTTAGTAAATTTATAGTGGAGGAGAAATGCACAAGAGTACTTAGGAACTGTGCAAAGGAACGTGGAAATTTCAATTTTCTGATAGAGACGTATGAACAAGTTATATAAAGTTAAGGTGGCCTACTTTTTGTCTCCTCACCCCCTTTCCCTAATTACTCCAAGAATTCATGAATTCGAAAAACAAGATTTTTTTCACAGTATTATTTGCAAAATCCTCTTTTCCTTTTGTAACATACTTAAAATCACCCTAAGGGGTCGTTTAGGTTGAAATCAGAATATCTTAGGATTATAATCCTAGAATTAAAATCAAGACTATAATCTAAATAATTTATTCCAGTTATTCATATTATAGTCTTGATTTTAGGTAATACCTCTAATCAAATATGAAATAAATTTATTCTTAAATTTTAAATCGGGATAACCCACCTAATCCCTCCAACTGAACGACCAATATTACCCATATGTGCTATTTTATGATATCATTAATATTCAGAGAGAGTCAAATAACTTTTTAATTGATGGAGATTTTTTAGTATATCTTTAAAATAAAATAAAAAATTACTCTGGAAGTGACTTTTCATGTAATTCATAATATACAAATTCTCCCTTAAAAAGACTTAACTAATCAATGCCGAGATGTGAATTGAGAAAAATAGTTTAACCTCTTATATTTGGAATTACATCATTTTTATTTTTATTTAGTTAGTTTTTCGTTTTGGGGGACAGAGAGTATATAGTTTATTACTCCTCTTGACAAGAAAAGAGGAAGCATGGAATGGCAAACGTTTCTTGTTTAGTTTGTTTTTCGTGTGACTATATTTTCGTAGATTAAGTTATATACACCGAAAATATAACTAGAGTCTATAAGAATATAAAATAACTTATTAAACTAAGTAATTATTTTACTTTACAATTTACTTACTACTCTATGTTAACTTAATCTAAAACTAATACAAAATATTCATATATTGACCTTGCACAGAATTTAAATTTTAAGAACAGAAGCCCTGTTTATTCTTCCACAATGTATACGAGCTAACATGAGATTTGTCCTAGGCAAAGCAATTGTCTCTATCATCGGATCGACACATTAAGCTGTCACGTCAACCGCAAACCGGTTCCTATATAGCCAAGCTGGCATGTGAACAGTTTCATGGAAAACCTTACGATTTAAAAAAATATATACTAGTAGTATATATTTTCTGAGAATATTTTATGTTTGAATGATTATACGTACTTGGACATAATTACCTGTTATGCACGCTTCGTTGGATGTTTTACCAATATAAACAATGAAACTACAGTTTGCAACCATTATTTTGCAAAAAAGACTGATCAGGCCCCCAGATTAGTAGTAATTCGATCAATAATATTATGCAAACATTATCAAAAAATGCGTGAAATAACACGTATTAATGAGCTTGTATCATAAAGTTATATTAAAATATCTAATGATACAAATAATAGTTTTACGAATTGAAAAGATAATAAACATAAATCGAAGAAGATTTTCTTAACTCGATAATAGAGAGGAGAATATAGGTCAAAAATTAAAAGTGAAAAACTGTCAAAGTAATAAGATCTAAAAGATTGGTCGTTGCTGTGGAAACAAGTTTGGTTTGGTTTTCAAAATTTTTGGGTTAATTACACTAAACACCCTAGTAATATGATCCAATTTCGGATACCATCTCCTGTATTATAAAATCAAACACTTACACTCATATATGATGAAAATCTTACACTTTCAACCCCTATGAGGTATGCTAAGTATATTAAAATATAATGACTAAAAGATAAATTAAAATTATAAATAATGTTTTTATGTATTTATTTTTAATGAAATTTTAAAAAGAGGACAAACACATTTTTTGAATATCTTTATTCACGTCTTTGATTAAAAATGATAACAAACAGCTCAAGATATGTATCTTGGAAAACTCCCAAATTGAAAAATGAACGCAAATTACATTTAATAAGATGACTAGAATTTTTATGTATTTAAAAATTTATTTTTATCTTTTGAATTTTAAATATGATGATATTTTCCTTATTTTTATAAAAATATTTACACCTCCTATATAATAAAATCCTAAACCAATGAAACTTCATCTAACTTAGTAACTTAAAATAATTTTAATTTAAAATGTAAGAATAAATAAATAAACTAAACTAAAATATTACAGTGTAATTTTAAAGACAAATTACATGCTTAAAGTGCAAGAAAGTTATTATTGATAGTGAACATATTTATTAAGTAATTTGTGTTCATTTCCTGTTTATGAGTTTCAAAAGATACATGTTTCTTTAAAAAAAAAAAAAAAGAACCGATTCTTGTTTTGATCAAAGGCGTGAATAAAATTTCAGTAAAAATATTTATCTACTTTAAAATTTTTATGAAGAGAGTTACCTAAAAATTATTTAATAATTTTAATTTTCTTAAAAAATTATAATTTAATATACATAATTACAAATTTATCTCATAGGGGGTGTAAGTGTATTATTTACATATGTATACAGGTGTATGTAAGTGTTGAAATCTAAAATGCATGGGTTGTATCTAAAACTCAATCATACTATAGAGGTGTTTAGTGTAATTAATAATATTTTGTAAATAAATTTTATTGTGTTAACCAATTGGACATTTCTCGATAGAAAAAGATTTTGAAAACCGTTGTTATATGTACTTTAGACTATACAACAGTTCAACAAAGCCTACAACAAAAGAAATACCCTAATGAGTATTTCCTTACAAATTTTAGCCGCTATACAATTAATGTGTAACTACCGTATAATTAAAGTGTATATATTATAATTATTCAATTATTATCATTTGTTATACATTAAGTATACACCAAGTATAAGTTATACGGCTAGACGGGTAAAAATATTTTTAGCCAGCTGACAAAAAAAATGAATATACTTTTTACAATTTTTTCAGGGGTGAACATGGTCAAAAGTCCCAGAGATATAATTACTAGTATGCTATTTTGGGCTTGGAATTTGGTTCTATGTAGACAAGTAGTTGCAATGAGTAGCAGAATCAAGGAATAAGGATAAGCCTCCCACAGGGAAAGAAGACTGCACCTGTAAGATTTATGTAAAAGGGACAACTTACTGGATACAAAGTGACCCATATACAGTGGCGAATGTAGACTGTAGAGCGTTGTCGTCGATGGAGTATAGAAATTCAGTAACTTTTGCTCAAATTCTATTATATCTTTCTCATTTGATTTGTTTGATCTATTTTTTTTTTTTGATCCCGTCAAAATGAATGGCCTCTTTCCTAATTTGAAAACAAATTCACTTTATGAATGATTTCTGTAGCACACAAATTTTCAAGGCTTATTTTGAACCACAAGTTTCAAAAAGTCTTACTCTTCTTAAATGTAAATCTTTTGATCAAATGAGTTCATATAAATTGAAACGGAGGGAGTATATATTAAAAACTTCACTATATGTATAAATATTTAACTGTGAATTCAATTATTATTATTATTATTATTATTATTATTATTATTATTATATATTTGAGATCGATATATAAATTAAAACTTCTAATATTAAATCCGCCTCATCACCTATAGTCGAGTAAGCAGAAAGGTGGAGTACAAGTGTACAACCAAACCCCCCGAATTTGTGCCGTGAACATTTTCTCTTAGACGTTACCTTTTTTTCTTTTACCGTTTTCTTTGTCGTTAGTAATAACAGTACATCTGGACGTCCCAAATGTAGCATGTGTCCCTTCTGTTACATTCCATCAATAAAAACCCTTTGGCGTCTACTGATTCACATGTTAGCACGGGGATTCACGATTTCAGTGAGATATATGCGGGGTTACTAAGAGGTGAATTCATGATATAAATGAAATTGGTTTAAAGATTTAGGTTCTTATCGTTCAATGTATTATGCTTTTGAAGTTATAGGTTCAAAATTAATTAATTCTTTTCAAATAGTAAAAATAATTACATATAACACTATATTCCTTGCCGAAGATGTTGGAATCAATTGAACCATTGACTATATGTTATATCATCCACTATTACTAGTTTTAATATACACATTTGATCTAATTATATAAAATTTTACATAATAAAAAGAAAAATAGAAATTACGATGTGTAGACTTGAAAATTGTGAAAGATAATCCAAATAAAGAAAGAATGCTTAATTAAAACACAAAAAAATGACACAACCCACTGAGAGAGGTGCACCCAATTCTAAAAAGAAAATCAGACACAAGATTTGAACTCCTAACCTTATTTAGAAAGATGCACTCAATAACCACAACATTATATGATACTTTGAGTTTGGGTGCATACATGTATATTTATATCCTTAGAAAAGCACATTGCTATATATGATTTAGGGAGGGAAATATGTAAATATTTACCTGTGCTCGGTGTTTATACCAAACTGTATAAACGCACTATAGTTAAGTAACTTAATAAGGTGAAAATACATGTTAATTAATCAATGATTAAGTGCTAAAAGGCTATGTATAAACACATTTCATGCATATATTGGCTTGGTATAAA
The DNA here is from genome assembly GCF_029784015.1 of Lycium ferocissimum. Lineage (NCBI taxonomy): Eukaryota > Viridiplantae > Streptophyta > Magnoliopsida > Solanales > Solanaceae > Lycium > Lycium ferocissimum. Next base: position 30,721,691 of record NC_081346.1, read on the forward strand.
TGCCGAATAAGAATAATTTCTTATTGTTTAAGTCCCAGGTCAGACAGCCACGCTGTCATTCCTGCTGTTCACCAAAAACAAAAATGAAAGGTCTTTCAATTATTTCCTACTGGAAAAATATTTCACCACACCCGTAATTGTACCAAATTAAATAATTTAACTTTAAAAGTCATAAATTAAAGTAATGTTAATTATAATTAAGTGATAAATATTTATATAGACTTAGTGTAAACTTGTAACGACTCGTTCGGTTGTTTTGAGTATTGAAGATCTTTTTCTTTGAAAGGCACTTTTTGTATGTTCAACATGCACATTATGACTTGCGGGGACAATTGGAATGGGTCCCGAAGCAACCAAATGCGTATGGAAGAAGAAAACCAAAACTAGTGATTTGGAGAGAAAAAATAAAAGTTTACCAAAGTCAATATTCGGGGTAAATGGACTCGGAATCGAGATTTGAAAGTCAATAGGTTCCGATGGAATGTTTTTAAGATATTAACGCTCTCTAGAAAAAATTTCCAAACCCTAGCCGTCAACAACCTTTCATACCGGTCAAATGGCCAACCCTGGGTAAAAGCCTCTCATTTTGCCACCCTTTTAATGCATACACAACATTCTCAAACCATTATACAACCAAATAATCCTATAGATTTGGCTAAACCTACAAATTTGCCTAATGAGAACAAAAGTGAAACATCCACATCCAAATTCTTAACCAAATTGCTCTTTGTTTTGCCTAATGGGACAACATATGCAAACCTTCTGAAACCAGCAGTAACACCTATAGCAATAGCTATACCACATACACATGTGGTTTTCATTGATGGGGAACCGCATGTAACATGTAGTTCATTGGAGATTAAGCAACTAATCATCAAGGAGAACTTACAATATGCAGTGTTGGGTAAGTTTTCATATGATATCATCGACTTAGAGTAGTTGAGAACAGCCATCCCACATCAATGTTCTATTAAGGGTACATGCGAAATTGGATTGATTGCAGATAGACACATTCTCATTAGACTACCATTATTGGAGAACTATGTAAAAATGATCTCTACTCTGGCATATTACATCAAAGTTAAATCTCTATATTGCCAAATGAGGCCTTTGATTTAGAACCCTTGGTTCAAGCCAGATGAAGAAACCTCAATTGTTGTAGCGTGGATAAGATCCCCAGAGTTGCCTTCAAACTTTTATGCTAGAGAAGCAGTCTTCTCAATGGGAACAGTAAGCAAACCATTGATAGTAAACCTAGCCACTGCAAACAAGACAAGACCAAGTTGTGCAACAGTGAAAGTGAAATTAGATCTATTGCCAGAACATCCAAAAAGAATACACATATCAGAGATATATGAAGTGATAGGAAAAGTGCAGTCAAAATGGGTGAAGATTAAATATGATTTTCTACCTAAATATTGCAAATTGCAAGGGCATGATGATAATGAATGCAGGCTTTTGCGCCCAGAACTTGAGAGGCAATACAGAGAAGAAATTGGTATAGCAGCCAATCAAAGGAAAATGTTAACAAGTGGAAAAGTGGTTGGGAATGTTCAACCAAGACAAGAATGGATGCCAAGAAGAAAAAATAAGTACATAGGAGATTCCAGTGGCATAATCATGATGAACAAAATACTCAAAAGGAAGAAGCAAAGGTGGATACACATAATAGCTTTGACATTCTGGGCAATGTTAAAGAGGAGGGCCTGAAAAAAAGTGATGAAGCTAATGCAGATGATAGTAACTCTGGAGATAAATTAGAGGAGGCAGTAGATGCAGTACGTCCTGTAAGAATCAATACACAAGTGAGTAGTGGTCATAAAGAGAAGGCAACACAACAGAGTGGAAACAAAAGTGCAGGAAAGAGCAACAAAAAAAGTGTTGAAATTCATGAAAAAACAGTGGAGGAAGTGATAGCAACATTAAGAAGCAAGTCAATGAGGATGGTGTAGACATGTGTTCTGTTGGAAAAGCTAGTCCTGAGAAGTCACAAATAGCAATGGATGTTTCATCTGCAACAAAAAACAACAATGTCAGTTCTCAAAAACAACATCAAAGGGAGATACAAGATAATGAAAAACAACAACAATTAATAGAGGAATCACAGTCATCAATGCAGAAAGAGAGTATACAGGAGAATGACAGTCAAAAGGAAAATGATCATCAAGGGAGAAAAAGCAAGGACGGGACTAATTGTCCAAGCAGTTCAGGGCATTACAGACAATTCAGACACATGATACTGGGTAGTTAGTACAGACAGAAGTAACAGGATCAGAGAAGAACAATAATAAATCACTAGAAAAGTGTTATACCTTGTGGTTTTATACATTTAGAATCATCGTATGTAAGTTATTTTAGTTTGGATGTCCGGATTTGTCTTAAGAGATTATATGAGATTGGACATGCCTAACTTATACTTAATAGTGTTTAAGTTCATGTTTGGTAAGTTACGGAAGGATTAAAGAATAAGTGAATCGAAGCGGAAGAGTTCGTCAAAAGTTGTTTTTGGAAAATTTGGTATATGGGTCATATAAGTGAGATATGGCCCTCTCACGACCCAATTTAGCTAAGTCGTGTAGGCACCTACCTTTCCCACCTCGGTAGGTGAACGCTCAACCCAACAATAGTAAAAACATAAACAAATAATTAAATAAGCGGAAGAGATAAAATAACATAAGTCTGACGCTAATAATGTAGAAAATATGCGGAAGTAAGGAAAATACACCCCAGAGTCACACACACACACACAATCCATACAAGAGCATCTAACTAGAATATACAAGTCTGGAATATCAGTAATACATCAAGTCTAAATATGTCTCGGAATATAAAATAAGACATAAATAAAGAAGAATCTTTAAGGCGGCGGACGTCTCGTGCTCACCCTGTAGACTCTAAGCAACTCTCAGAGTGACTATCAGCCACGAGAAATAGAGGTCGATCCCACCTGGAATTCTGCACTCATAAAAGAAAGCAGCAAGTGCAGGTCAGTACAAAACTACAATACTGGTAGGTATCATAGGCCGACTAAGTTTAGCTAACATAATCCAAACAATAAAGTAAGATAAACATGTAAATCAAGGAGTATAAGTCAAACACAAGTCAGAAACCAAGTCACATCATCACCTAGGTTATAGCATCTAAACTCAAGTGTGCCAAGTCTCAATATATTCAATCCGAATCCAAATAACACAAGTATATCACTAGATCATCACAATAAAAGCCATAGTGCAATGGAATGCAATAATGTGTGAAATGTGAATGCAATGCAATGCTGTGTATACATATACTCCGGACGGAAGTACATCTCGGTAGCACAACCCATGGGGGACCCGCGGAGTCTATGTACCTCATGGTCCGGCAAAAACCTCGGATACCGCAACCTCACGATCCCGACACAAACCTTGGGAATCGCTACGCACACCTTGATTTTGGGACAATCATCGGATATCGGTCCTCACGTCACTCTTATCCAACTGAGCCCAGCTCATCACAGTATTTCCTCAAGTATCATCAATGTATCAATAGTGTATCATGAAGGATGAGAATGCGTGCAATGTATGAATTCAATATCAATAATCAGATCAATATCACAAGCACCATGTATTGGTACACTAACAATATCATTCCAAGACTACATAAGCCATATAAAATACTATCCTCGTATCAAACATTAACAAGTAAATACCACAATATTATGAACAAGACATATCAATAGTCTCTAATATTTACTATCACCCCGTGGAATCAAGCCAACAATAATAAAATAATTTAAATCACAACACAACAGGGTGGCTAGCCCCAATCACACAACAGGGCCCAACCTAAGACAAATATCCAACCCAACTTCATTCCCTATGGTTTATATAGTTTCTCCGATAATATCGTCTAAATATATGCTTCGCTAAATGAAGTCTCACCATAGGGTAAACCGTAACCTACCTGGAAAACTGAACAACAATAACACCAACAGTCACTACTTAGTCTTTCCTTTCCTTTGAGCCTCGAGATCAAGAAAGTCTAAGCATAATCGAATCATGGAATTAGAATCAAGAAGAACATGAAACAATCCCTACTTCTATTCAAGACCCAGATCCCTAACTTATGGAATAGGGTTTATGAACTAGAAGGGTGAAATTAGGAATCTAAAGGTTCCAACATGAAATTAAACCTCTAGGTGATCAATTCACATAAATAGCAAGCTAGAATAATCACCAATTCACTCAATTTCAGATTCTAGGCAAAACCCCCAAATTTGGGTATAAACCCTAACTTCCAATTCCACAAATTAGCCTCTAATTAGGAAGAAATTATGAAATAAAGGGTTCTAATCATCAATTCAATGCTTAAAGAAGCTGACCCAACTAACAAATTATGATTTAGAAGCCTGAAAGGAATATTCATTAAACCCACTCTTAATCTTCAATCACTTAATGAACTATTAAGATAAAGGGATTCTAAGATGATTAGGGGAAATGGAATAGCAAAGATATTAGAAGGACTTACCACCAAGAATCTTGTCCAAGAATACTCTAGAATTTCTCCAAAAGCTCAAATTTTGGAATAGGAATAAATGAGGGACTTAAGGAATTTAACACTTCATTTAATGAACTAACTGCCCGTCACCCGCTTCCGCCACGAGACTACCGCTCCTGCGGCGCCGCTCCAGTGGTCCAATGACCGTTACAACAGTCATGCCCAAAGCGGTAGGGTGACCGCAATAGCGGTACTGCTACCGCAGTGGTGGTGCCGCCAAAGCGGCATCAGACACCAGAAAAGATTCCAAGTTTCACAACTCAACCCGAATTTTCGACTAACTCCCGAGGCCATCTGCTCACAAACCACATACACAGACACACATAAAAATACACTACGGCCGCACTCGTGGCCTCAGAATTCCCAACGGAGGTCTCGTTGATCGAGTCAATCCCCGATACCTCAATTCCAACTTCCTAACCCAAGTCCGAAAATGCACCCGAGTACATTGGGAACTGAGCTAGATATGCATACAAATTCTAAATGACCATCTGAACCTCTCGGAATTGACGGATTTTTGAAAAAGGTCCGTTTACTCAAAAGTCAACTTTGAGTCAACTCTTTTTTGTTTAAAGCCAATTTTTCCCAAAAAGCCACCAAAATCAACCCCGAGCACCTCAAAAAACATGTCAACGGTCCCCTCAATCAAAAGTGAGCTAACCAAGCTCGGGGAAGGGTCAAAAGTGCCAAAAAGACTATAATGACCAAGCGGGTTGTTACATCAGATGCCAATTGAACCATCGCTCGTCCTCAAGCGAATGAGGAAAAAAGAAAAGTACCGAATCGCCGAACAAGCGAGGATATCGGCTACGCATGTCGGACTCGGTCTCCCAGCAGCCTCAACACGATGATGCTTCCATTGCACCTTCACAGAAGCAATCTCTTTGGACCTCAAATTTCAAATCTGCTTAGCCAAAATCACAATAGGCTCTTCCTCATAGGTCAAATTCTCATCAAGTAATATCGAGTCCCAACGAACAATATAAGCACTATCGACATGGTACTTCTTCAGCATAGACACATGAAAAATCGGACGAACTCCCGCCAAGCCTGGCGGCAAGGCCAACTCATAAGCAACATCGCCCATACGGCCAAGAATCTCAAAAGGGCCAATATACCGCGGACTCAACTTGCCTCTCTTCCCAAACCTCATAACACCCTTCATGGGTGAAATCTTCAATAGAACCTGGTCACTAACAGCGAACTCTAAATCTCGGACCTTCCGGTTCGCTTACATCATCTGTCAAATCTGAGTTGCCAAAAGCTTGGCCTGAATCATTCTCACTCTCTCAACAAATCCGTACCCCAAGGTCGAACCTCAAAAGCATCAAACCAGCCAACCGAAAATCTACATCTCCTACCATACAAATCCTCAAAAGGCGCTATGTCGATACTCGAGTGATAACTGTTGTTTTACACGAACTTTTCCAATGGCAAGTGCTGACCCCAATGACCACCAAAATCAATAACACAAGCTCTCAACATATCCTCGAGCACATGAATGGTCCGCTCGGTACATCCCATCGGTCCGGGGGGTGGAAAGGTGCTAAGATCAATCTGCACCCAACTCCTCATGAAAAGCCCTCTAAAAAGGGGAATTGAAGATAGTACCCCGATCAGATACGATAGAAACAGAAACCCCATGCAATCTCATAATATCCTGAATGTACAACTTATCTAACTTCTCTGCGGTATAGAAAATTTGAACAGGAATGAAATGAGCGGACTTAGTCAACTGATCAACTATCACCCAAATTGAGTCAAACTTACCCAGGGTCTTTGGGAGACCCACAACAAAATCCATGGCAATCCTCTCCTACTTTCACTCGGTAATGGGCATCCTCTGAAGTAAACCACCGGGTCGTTGGTGCTCATACTTAACTTGCTGACAACTACCACACTTAGCCACGAAATTGGCTATATCCCTCTTCATCTAACGCCACTAATAGTGCTGCCTCAAATTATGATACATCTTAGTCACCCACGAATGAATGGAATATCGAGAGCTATGAGACTCAGTCAAGATCAACTGAATCAAATCACCAACACGAGGGACGCACCCGCGCCCGTTAATCCTCAAGATGCCCTCAGAATCAATCATGGCCTCCTTAGCCTCACCCCTCAGAATCCTATCTCGAATCTTGCTCAACTGAGCATCCTCAAACTGATGAGTCCTGATCTGATCTAATAAGGAAGACATCGCCTCAACAAAAGCCAAAAATCTGCCTGGAGCTGAAATATCAAGACGAACAAAACTGTTGGCCAGAGTCTGAACCTCTATGGCCAACGGGCACTCGAAAATAATCAATCAAGCTAAACTCCCCATACTCACTGCCTTGCGACTCAAGGCATCAGCAATAACATTGGCTTTCCCTGGGTGATATAAAATAAAGATGTCATAGTCCTTCAGCAGCTCCATCCATCGGCGCTGCCTGGAATTAATATCTCTCTGGGTAAACACATGCTGAAGGCTACGATGATTGGTGAAAACGTCACAATGGACACCATACAAGTAATGCCTCCAAATCTTCAAAGCAAAGACCACGGCCAACAACTCCAACTCATGGGTAGGGTAATTCTTCTCATGGAACTTCAACTGGCGGGAAGCATAGGCAATAACTCTACCCTCCTGCATTAGCACAACACCCAAACCCAAATGAGATACATCACAATAGACCACAAAATCCTTACCATCCACAAATAATGCTAGAATCGGGGCTGAAGTCAAAAGAGTCTTGAGGTTTTGAAAGCTCTCCTTACAATCATCGGACCACTGGAAGGGAACATCCTTTTGAGTCAATCTGGTCAAAGATGAAGCAATAGAAGCAAAACCCTTCACAAATCGGCGGTAGTAGCTGGACAAACCTACAAAACTGCGGATCTCTTTCACAGTAGTGGGCCTCGCCTAATCTCTCATAGCCTCAATCTTCTGAGGATCCACCATGATCCCATCCTTAGAAACAATGTGGCCCAAGAACGCCACATACTCCAACTAAAACTCGCACTTCAAAAACATAGCAAACAAGCTATTCTTCTTCAACAATCAAGTACAATGTGAAGATGGCTCTCATGCTCCTCTCTACTCTTGGAGTACACCAAGATATCATCAATAAACACAATCGCAAAGGAATCAAGGAATGGCCTAAAAATGTCATTCATCAAAGTCATAAATGCAGCCGAAACAACCCTGTCTACTAGTCGATAAAATGAGCTCCTGCACGGGTGGCTCGGGAGGGAAGCACGCAAAGCTAAGTGCGCGCAGGGCCGGAATATGGACGATACGGCACTGAAAGGCGGTGGCGCCCCTCGAACTAGAACCATCAGAACTCCCAATCTTACGCTGACTCTTTTCACCACCCCTCCAAATGAACGGGCCTTAGCGGCCTCAACCAAAGAAGCATGCTCAACGATGGACTAGAAGGAAGTTCCCATTGCCTCTATCTGAAGTCAAGGAATCTGAAGAGAACTGACAAGCCCACCAACAAAGCGCCTAATCCTGTCAGGCTCTATAGGGATCAAGGGAGTGGAATAGCGGGGCCAGATATAGATAGCGAGTCACACAGACCGCCACAGATAAACCCCTCTGTTGAAGATGTAGAAACTCATCCCTACACGCCTCTCTCAAAGCCCGAGGCACACACTTCTCAAGGAAGGCCCAGTAAAATTGAGTCCAAGTCAGAGGAGGAGAACCCTCAGGTCTGCAATAAACAAAATACCTCCACCAAGTCTTCGTGTCGCCGCGAAACTGGTAGGACACATAGTAAAATCCATGGAAGTCTACGATCCCCATCCTATGTAGCAACTCATGCATATCCAAGATGAACTCATAAGCGTCGTCTACAGAAGTACCCAAAAACCTCAGCAGCTCTAACTTCCTAAACCTCCTAACATGATTCTAATCAGTCAAGGTCATAACAGGGCCCGCCACGGGTCTAAGATCATCTCCTGAGGCTGGCACTGCATCAATATGGGGAGCCATAGCTACAGCAGGGTGTCTTTACTCGAGTAGGTCTCTGCTCGGGTTTGCGCCCAACCTTTGGTCTGCGAACCTCCACCAGGAGTAGTAACACCAGCGGCAGCCTGATGCGTATCTAGATAGAGTAGAACACGGGCCATAGTATCCTACATAGTCTGATCAGAAGTAATCTCGGGTTGTATCTGTGTTGGGGTCACATTATCCTCGGCGGCCTGGTGTCGAACTTGTTAATCCTCAGGCTATGGAGATGGAGACTCTACTAGACATGCTCTGGTATTATAGACCGGATAACCTAGAGCTCTGATACCAACTTGTCACGATCGAATTTAGCTAAGTCGCACGGGCACCTACCTTTCCCATCTCGATAGGTGAACCCTCAACCCAACAATAGTAAAAACATAAATAAATAATTAAATAAGCGCTTCAAGAGAATGATTTGGGGTTCTTGCAGAGTGGAACCATGCAGTACCAGACACGAGATAGATCTTCCAAAGAACAAGGCCTTTTTCGAATAAGCCAATTCATTTGGGACCCTGCAGATCCACTCTTTTTCCTATTCAAAGATCAGCCCCCTAGCTCTGTGTTTTCACATCGAGAATTATTTGCAGATGAAGAGATGTCAAAGGGGCTTCTTACTCTGATTTAAACGACCAGGTACAGCATCACATTTGACACCTAAGGAAGTTACAACCCAACTATGAGGTACATCAGCAGATGTTACAATAAAACGTAACGAAAGAGATAAAATCACGTAAGTTTGGTGATAATAATGTAGAAAATACCGGAAGTAAGGAAAATACACCCCAGAGTCGGGTCTAATCCATACAAGAGCATCTAACTAAAATATACAAGTCTTGAATATCAATAATACATGAAGTCTGATTATGTCTTGGGATAGAAAACAAGACATAAATAAAAAAGAATCTTCAAAGCGGCAGGCGTCTCGTCCGCACCCCATAGACTCTAAGCAACTCTCGGAGCGACTATCAGCCACGAGAAACATAGGTCGATCTCACTTGAAATTATGCATTCATAAAAGAATGTAACAAGTGAAGGTCAGTATAAAACCACAATACTGGTAGGTATCATAGGCCGACTAAGTTTAGCTAACATAATCCAGACAATAAAGTAAGATAAACAGGTAAATCAACAAGTATAAGTCAAACACAAGTCAGAAACTATGTACACGTCATCACCTAGGTTATAGCATCTAAACCCAAGTGTGCCAAGTTTCAATATATTCAATCCGAATCCAAATAACACAAGTATATCACCAGATCATCACAATAAAAGCTATAGTGCAATGCAATGCAATAATGTGTGAAATGTGAATGCAATGCAATGCTGTGTACACATGTACTCCGAATAGAAGTATCGACGCCTCAGTAGCACAACCATGGGGGACCCGCAGAGTCTATGTACCTCACGGTCCAGCAATAACCTCGGATACCTCAACCTTACGATCCCGTCACAAACTTTGGGAATCGCTACACACACCTCGATTTCAGGATAATTATCGGATATCGGTACTCACATCACTCTTATCCAACTGAGCCCAACTTATTACAGTGTTTCCTCAAGTATTATCAATGTATCAACAGTATATCATGAAGGATGAGAATGCCTGCAATGTATGAGTTCAATATCAATAATCATATTAATATCACAAGTACCAAGCATGGGTACACCAATAATATCATTCCAAGACTACATAAGCCATAAAGAATACAATCCTCGTATCAAACATCAACAAGTAAGATACCACAATATCATGAATAAGATATATCAATAGTCTCTAATATTTACTATCACCCCGTGGCATCAAGCCAACAACAATAAAATAATTTAAATCACAACACAACGGGGTGGCTAGCCCCAATCACACAACAGGGCCCAACCTAAGACAATATCAAACCCAACTTCATTCCTGAAAGTTTACATGCTTTCTCCGACAATATCATCTAAATATATGCTTCTCTAAATGAAGTCTCACCATAGGGTAAACCGTAACCCACCTGGAAGGCCGAACAGCAATAACACCAACAGTCACTCCTTAGGCTTTCCTTTCCTTTGAGCCTTGAGATCAAGAAAGTCTAAGCATATTCGAATCATGGAATTAGCATCATGAAGAACATCAAACAATCCCTACTTCTATTCAAGACCCAAATCCCCAACCGATGGAATAGGGTTTATGAATTGCAAGGGTGAAATTAGGAATCTAAAGGTCCCAACATGAAATTAAACCTCTAGGTGATAAATTTCCATCAATAGCAAGCTAGAATAATCAACAATTAACTCAATTTTGGATTTTAGGCAAAACTCCCAAATTTGGGTATAAACCCTAACTTCCAATTCCACAAATTAGCCTCTAATTAGGAAGAAATTATGAAATAAAGGGTTCTAATCATCAATTCAATGTCTAAAGAAGCTAACCCAACCATCATGATTTAGAAGCCTAAAAGGAATATTCATTAAACCCACTCTTAATCATCAATCATTTAATGAACTGTCAAGATAAAGGGATTCTGAGATGATTAGGGGAAATGGAATAGCAAAGAGATTAGAAGGACTTACCACCAAGAATCATCTCCAAGAATACTCTAGAATTTCTCCCAAAAGCTCATATTTCGGAATAGTAATAAATGAGAGACTTAGGGCATTTAACACTTCATTTAATGAACTAACTGCCCGTCACTTGCTTCCACGATGAGATTACCGCTCCATCGGTCCCATGACCGCTACAGCGGTCATGTCCAAATGGTACAGTCCACTTCATCGGTAGGGTGACCGCAATAGCAGTACCGCTGCCGCGGTGCTGAAGCTGCCAAAGCGGGCTCCAGAAAAGATTCCAAGTTTCACAACTGAACCCGAATTTTTGATTAACTCCCGAGGCCATCTTCTCACAAACCACATACACAGACACACATAAAAACATGCTACGGACGCATTCATGGCCTTAGAATTCCCAACGAAGGTCTCGTTGATCGAGTCAATCCCTGATACCTCAATTCCTACTTCCCAACCCAAGTCCCAAAATGCATCTGAGTGCATTAGGAACCGAACCAGATATGCACACAAATTCTAAATGACCATCCGGACCTCTCAAAATCAACGAATTTTTGAAAAAGGTCCATTTACCCAAAACTCAACTTTGAGTTAACTCTTTTTCGCTTAAAGCTAATTTTTCCTAAAAAGTCACCAAAATCAACCCCGAGCACCTCGAAAAACATGTGAACGGTCCCCTCGATCAAAAGTGGGCTAACCAAGCTTGGGAAAGGTTTAAAAGTCCCGAAAAAACTATAACGACTATGCGGGTCATTACAGGTTCGTATTTTGAGATATGGACCGTATTTAAGGATTTTAAAAATTTTCAGAGAAGGCAATTTTGGAGGTGGTATTATACAGCCAACTACACGAACCGTATAATTTTATACGGCCAGGATATTAGTCGTATAATGTGTATGTATATATGTATATATATATATGATGTTACACCTCGCAAATTTTCGCGTTGGTTGTGAGGTAAACTAGCATAAGCTTGAGAAGCCATGGAACTTTTATAAGGTTAAAGAAGACTTTTAACAGGTGTTAAGAAAGTATCTACAGGTTCCGGGATCAAGCGAATCGATGAAAATAAGTTTGCCAAAACTTTGGGAAAACTTGACAGAAATTTGGACAAGATTTTTTATCCAACTCTAGGAAGGTATATCTCTTAGCATATAAGGAGCTACGGAATGCATAACCTATGTAAATTTAAGTTCAGAGAGTCTTATTTCCAATGCAACTGGCAGATTGCAAATCTGAGATACAAGGCCAAAGTTATTGCCGTATAATAATATAAGACCGGAAATACGAACCGTATAATGTTATATGACCAAGTTATATGAACCGCATAATACAAAGTTGGTGGAAATTACCAAAATTTAAGTATGATGACCCCTCTTCATTTTAATCATTTTAGACATAACCCTAAGTCCTAGAAACCTCTAGAGACCTCTCCAAACACATCCAAACATATTTCTAAGCCTAAATCAAAGAGCAAGGTGAAGATTAATTTCCAAGTGAGCTTTACACTTGCCTCCTCTTCTTGAAGATGCTTGGGTGAGTATTTTTAAGGTGGAGTAACCTTGGAATTGAAGTGTTCTTGAATTTTGAGGTAAGATATTTTAGTTCCATGCTTACGAGTTTATTTGGTAATGATGTTTAGATTTGAGGGGAAGAAATTGGAGGAAAAGTTCAAACATGCATTTGATGATATTTTGAGTTGAAAATTAACTTGAAGCTTTAATTATTAGCATGTTTTGAGCATAATCTTATTATGAGGGATAATAATGGTGTTAACGAAGTGTCGTATACGAGTGTATAAGGGGTTGTGTTAAAGTTGTTGTTATGGATTGATTATGAAAGAAGTTTTGGGATTGAATTGAGTATAATGTGAATGTAACCTTGTAATTATGGAATTGTCGATGTTTTATTGTGGTTTGGGGAGTTGTTTTGAAGATAGGAGGAAGTAGAAGATATAAGGGAAATGTTGTCCGATTTTCATTAGCTTACCAATTAATCTAGTTTGACCTTATAAGCATTTCAATGACTTACCCTTAGTGCGAATCATCTTGAATGTAGATTTACAAGCTCGGGAGGATAGGCGTTAAGTAAGTAAGGTGATGACAAGGTATGTTAAGGCTAACCCTTTCTTTATTATGGCATGATCACTTCGATATGAACATATATACAAATGTCCTCCATGATGACTCCATTTCTAGAAATATTAAAGCGTATAGCTCTTGATGTTCTTATGATATTATTGAACTTTGTTTCATGATTATTGATCTTGTTCATTATTATTGATCTCATCTTATGGTAATTGTTCTTTCAAGGTGAAATATGATGATGATGATAGTTCCATAATGAAAATCGGAGGTTTACCGTGTCACGACCCAACCCCGTAGGCCGTGACTAGTGCCCGAACTGGGCACTCATACGCACCCACTAACCAGAAACAGCATACAAACAGCTTACACATATACAAAGATCAAATGTCAGACCACAGCTAGCATAACCAGACCTTATACATACAGAAAAGAGAAACGTCGCCCCAAAGCTGTCACAAATATATATATACATACCGCTGTCACAACTTTCAGCAGAGGATATCGCACATAAGCCAGCAAGGCTATCATAATACAGGGGGACGCCCAAATCATAAATCACACAGACACAACTGAATAGCAACTACCTGACCCACACATGTCCTACGGACCTTAAGAGTAATAACAGAATCATATGACGGGACAGGGCCCCGTCGTACCCATGAATAGACATGTACATATGTATCGGAAGAGTCTGCACCAAAACATAGGCTCCGGAACAAGGGAGCGCTCCAAAACAGCAGAATAGATATCCCTAAGGCTGCTTGGGATCACCAAAGTGGGCGTACGTACCTGCCGGCATAAACGCGCCCCCGAAGAAAGGGGTCGGTACGAAATATCTTGAGTATGCAAAGCATGAAATACAGTAAACAGGATCATAATCGGAACAAAAAGTACAGAAAATAAGTGCAATATCCAGAATACCAAAATGCTTACTGATTAAAACACAAATCATGCATGGGGCTCAAGGAATATGGTCGCCCACCCGTCATTGGCGCCATAACACATCATACTCCAGAAGATTTCATATCTCCGTAACCCGACATAATCCCATAACACATCATAACGCCATAACACATCATAACACCAAAATATAAACGGAACCCGGCCCTCTAGCGAGGAGCTCGGTGAACCGTAACACATCATACTCCGGAATATAACCTAGTGCGCACGACTACATAGCCGGCCCGGGACTCGGCGAAAGATATGTCAACCATATGCACAAGCAGAGTCGTGAATAACCATATACATAAAAATCATCATTATAGACTCAATAAATAAGTAAGTAATCGACGCTCGAGGGTTAAGACGATAGTCACATTAAGTTCTTTCGTAAAGTCGTTAGAACCAAACATAGAAAAGTCTCGGGGGCCACGGACAAGTATCGACCAATCCGAGCCCGCCTATGAAAAGTTGGAGATGTTATTCATTATAGAATCTCCTACGAACGTTTCGAAGCGATCCGAGCTTGTCTATGAAAGTTACGGTCGTTCGTAGTTACGGAATCTTTTAAGAACAAAATTCTTTATGCAACATTTGAAATCCAATCATGTAAAAACATAAGGACCTTAGTTCGACTACATTAAGAGAATCAACTTTGAGAAGCGAATAAGAATCGTATACAAGCTCGGATCTTAAGAATGGAATTACCCCGAGGCTCGTATCATAGCCTACTTACCACTAAGATATGCCAAAAGAAAGAAAGGTTAGGCTTTACATACCTCGTCCGCTTCCTAAGCTAATCCGAATTTAGGTCTCGGCTTCCCAACATCTACAATAACGTCATTAGATACTAAACATTAGTCATAAGCACTTAGGAATCCAATCCCAAGCTAGCACTTTATCTACAGAAATTTGGGCAGCATTTCCCCTATAAAGTCAACAACCCCGAGAATTTAACTCGGCTAAATCATCAACAACAATACCAACAACCATATTAACAACATCAACAATCAATTCAAAACACATTCTAACGTTAGTAACTCTTCTCTACATAATTCGACAACATTCCATTTATATTCAAATCAACCACATATAATCAAGCCAACATCAATGCTCACTCATTCAAGCACTAATCCGAAACCATTCAAACACGACTCAAGAACACTCCAACCAATCCACACAATATTCAAAACAACCCAACCAATATGCAACGTAACCCGAAACCTTCCAAATTCAATAAGAACAACAACAACACATTTCTTTCTTCCAAATTCATAAACTACACCAACAATCCACACATTAACAACATCACTCTCATAAATTCAAGAAACTATATTAAAATTACATTAACTTCCAAATCAGCCCACATGATTATAACTTCAACTTGGATCATTAAACCTTCATTTTACATCATAGAATCCACAACAACAACAACCAAAACACTAAGTAAAATTTTGTTCTCCATGTCCTACAAAACAGCCCACTACACGGCTCAACCTCAACATACAAAATTTTATGAATTTCATCCACTTCCACACACTACAACATGCACAAATCATCCATAACACATGTAAAAGGAGATTGAACCTTACTTTTTTCACTTAGTTCTTCAACTTGGCTAGGGTTGTGTCTTGCATGAATGAGTGGTTTTCTTGTTCCAACAACTACTCCATGTTAATTAGGACCTTCTAAGGAGTTGAAAAGCTAGAAGAAATTTTTTTTTTTGATCAATTTCCATGGACATGAATTCGGCCAACTATGGCCGAATATGGTTCCCCTTTTTTCTTCATGTTTCTCCAAGCTTCTAAGTTGAGAGATGAATATTATGACTTGCTAGTCATCACTTGTTCACATATATAATTCATCCAAATGTCCCATGGCCCACACATGGCTTGGATGAATTTAATTTGGCCAAGCCATGGGTGGTACCCCACTTATGTGCCACACGACCAACTTGGCATTATTTCATGAAATAATAGTTTTCCATAATTCACTTTTAAACCCAAATTTTCCTTAATATTCCATGCCAATAAAATCATAAGCAACCTACGCCTTAAAACAAAATCGAAGGTCAAAAGTCTCAATCTCGTATCCCGGAATAGTCTTGTCCTTAACTTTTCATGGTTAGCTCGGATTATCCCAATGTACAAAATACGGGATATAACATACCGACCTTCCATCACTCTGATGGAGTTATAGCTTTTATTTGGTGTCTCATGCATGCTTTATATATATGTAGCTATTTTCTCACACAGAGCCGTGCTATAGTCGGCCGGGTACGGCACTTAGATGTGCACACCACTGCAATAGACACGTTATGATCTTACCCCAGATGCAGGATGATGATGATATGATGATAACACCGAGCCTATATGGAGGTACGGTATTATATATGTATGTATGAAAATATTTTTTTTTAAAAGCTAAGCATGCATGATATCCACCTTAAGAGGCATTCAGAGGTACAAATTGATCTCTTTATCTTATGTTATCTTTATCCTTCCATTATGTTATTACTCATGCCTTACATACTCAGTACATTATTCGTACTGATGTCTTTTTGCTTGTGGATGCTGCATTCATGATCCCAGGTAAACATGGAGACAATTCAGACTCATTGGCTACCACCTCAGCATTGGTACAGGAGCCCTCCACTTGTTCCGGAGTTGTAGTACAGTTGGTATGGTTCTTTTGTGTATATATGGGTATGGCGGGGTCCTGTCCCCTCCTTGTTATGTTATGCATTCCAATAGAGGCTCGTAGACAGATATGTATAGCCTAATGTTTTGTGACCTTCTCGGTCCCTCTTGTGTTGTATCATTGTTTTAGTAGCCTTGTCGGCTCAAGTACTTGAGACCAACTTGATAACGTGTATATGTATATTATATTTTGGGTTTGTTTCCCATATAGTTTATAATATTTATAAGTTAGCATGATGGCCCACTCAAGTATGGATATGAGATGTGTGTACGTGTTATGGTGCTCGGTAGGTTAGCTCCGGGTGCCCGTCATGGCCCTCCGATTGGGTCGTGACAAAAGTGGTATCAGAGCAATTCGTCCTAGGGTTTGTCTACGAGCCGTGTCCAGTAGAGTCTTGTTTATGGGTGTAAAGCACGCCACACATATAAACAAGAGGCTGTAAGGCATTTAGGAAGGGATCTTAGATCGTGCTATAGAGCTGAATCATAGGGTGTAAGCTTCAACCCTAATCTCTGTAGTTTTACAGTTTAACGACGATTTCTTCAGAAAGGACTACAAGTGATTTGAGGATTGCAATAATGACCGGGGAAAGAATAAGTTACTCTTTAAAGAAGGACCCAAGTGAGGATGTATCCTCTATTGAAACAGACCTGTCGGAGATTCAGGATGAATCAGTGTTACAGATATTTTCTACTTTGATAAGAGTAAAGGAGCCAGGAAAAGCTCCGGTGTTTCTAGTTTCACCTTTGGCCACGGCGGGACAAAAAAGGGAAAGGCCAATGCAAAGAGTTGATCCCTAATCTTCATATCATGGTATACCAGCGGAGAATGCAGGGCCTTCTGGGAAATCGAAGAGTTTGCAGCCTAAGGACCCTATTAACCAGGACTTGACGACATCTTTCGGGCAAGGTTCAAATGAAGGTGGTGCTCAGACCGGACAGGTTAGTATAGTTGGTACATTTGTAGAAGTTTCGGGTGGCAGTGAACTGCCGATAGAGAGACAGCAGGGAGAAGATTTTTTTTCCAGTTCATCTTAGAGCGTTTCATGCCAGTTCGGGGTTCTAGAGTAGGGCCATGGGAAGTCCCACATCCGTCGGAGTTTCAGGACCTGAGCAGCTAATGATGGAAGGTACAATTGTCACTTTGATAAAGTATTAAAATTAAGCAAGTATTATTTTGATATGTTTTATGTTATGCAACAAGGGTAAGTCATAATGTCCCAATGATTATATTACGAAAAGGAGAAAGACTAATATTAAAAGAGGAAATTAATGTTACACCTCGAAATTTTTTTTGTTGATGCACAGTGAATAGACTAACAAAGAGCACGAATTATATGGTATTTCAATAAGTAAGGAATGACATTTGATGACCCTAATTAAGATTTCAAAGACATTCGAGGTAAGAGGAGAAAGTTTGCCAAGAGAAGACAAGGCATACGATATGTATCGGAAGGGATTTACGAGTAACAAGTTAATGATGATTTAATGATGCTTTGGAGAAGAGTCATAACGCCCCTTAGATTGTTAATGAGGTGATAAATAAGGTTCCATAAGGATTGGAGATCAAACGAGTCAACAAGAATGAGTTCGGATGAACTGGGAATATACGGCCAAACATACTGGCCGTATAAATTATACTGGCCATATGTTTGGCCGTATAATCAGCCCAGATTAGCACACCTCACTGGACCAAATCTATGGCCAGACATACGATCAGTATAATTTAGACGGACCGCATGTTGGTCCGTAGAAATTGGTCGGGATAGATTTTGTGTTATTAATAAGGGGTCCAAGTTTATTTCATTTCATTTCCCTTTCACTCCCCTTCTCTCTAGAATATTTCTCCATACTTCTCCCACAAGAATTCAAGAGATATTAGTGATCAACTTTACCAAACCAAGTGAATCAAGTGTAAGAAACTCATTAAAGTTCATCCAAGACAAGAAATCCAAGTGGAGGCGGAACTAGGGTTTTGTTCAAGTGAAGTGTTTCCACCCAAGGTTCATTCCTACACTATCTAAGGTATGTTTTATGGTATTTTCATGTTGTTTAAGGTATTGAGAAGTTGAAACACTTGGATTGTAGAAGAATAGAGAAAATGGGTCATGAATGTGGGAATAGTGTCATTTTTGAGTAAAAGCTTAGATTGAGTCATAATTCTTGATATGTTGTGATTATGGTTATGTTATAAATGATGTTAAGAACATGGGATAGACATTATATATGAATGAATGTAATCGTGTCCTATGACCATGGATATGGATGATTGGAAGCGAATTGAGAAGTAAGGATAATGTAGGTGAATAAAGACTATTGTTATGATGTTGCGAATGTTATTGTTGATGTTTGGGAGTTGATATATGATATGGATGAAGTCGTATAAATAAAGCAGATGATGTCCAATTTTCTCTAGCTTTAGTCATGTATGCTAAGCTATCGATTTTCTAATAATATTATAACTCTAATGAAGGTAGAAACGTGAGCATTTAAGGAGAACGTTCAAGCGATAGAATAGTTGAACGGAAAGGTATGTAAGGCTAACCCTTCTTTCATAAGGCATGGTTCCTTGACCAAATATCTATTCTTCTATGAGCCTATGATGTCCTCCAAATGATTCTATCTTTAAAAGTTACTAAGCTCATGATTCTCGATATGTTACGATTGTACTAAATTCCTTATATGATGAGTAATCCTCTAGGGATAGATGTAATGAACGACGATGGTAATGATGTCAAAGATGCTTATGAGCTCCTATGTATATGTGTCTATGTATGACTATTATGAAACCCGAGCTTATATGGCCGGGTAGAATATATATATATATATATATATATATATATATATATATATATATATATATATATGTATGCGCGCACGGTTGGGTACGGATAACCCTGAGCCTTGGTAGGGCCAGGTATGTATACTCACTGAGCCTTGCCATGGCCGGGTATGAGAAACACCGAACCTACATGTTCGGGTATGCTACGTACATGATATGGATATGTATAAGATACGAATATGAATATAAATACGAATATGCTATGAATACGAAAATGGATACAAAAAGTAAATGAGTACGGATATGAATACGGTTACAGCTATGGATGTATATACACAATCACGCATTAGAAATGGAAAGTCCCTATGAAAAGCAAGTAAGTGTTTATGACGATGGTTCTACTACCTCCCATCTTATGCTATTTCTTATATTGCTTATTATGCTTCTATAATGATGTTGATCATGCTTTACATACTCAGTACATTCTTCGTATTGACGTTCTTTTGTTTGTGGACGCTGCGTCATGCCCGCGGGTGGCCAGGGAGGCAGGCTTGATCCATAGCTTTATTACTCAGGGACTACATAGCGGAGCTCCATTTCATTCAGAGCTCCAGCTTTTGGTACTTATTATTTTGTTTACATATTTATGGGTATGGCGGGGTCCTGTCCCGCCTATATGATATGACATTCTCTCCTTAGAGGCTCGTAGACATGTGTATATGGTTAGATGTATTTGGCCTTGTCGGCCTATATTTAGGATATTATTTTGTTAGCCTCGTCGGCTTATGTACACCTATATGGGCATTGTTATTGATAATGATATATATGTATTGTTGCCCAATAGAATTAGTTTGAATAATGGATGGAAAGTATGATTTGGCTATGTGGCTCACCTAGATGTAAATGTGAAAGTATGATAAGAGGTGCCCGGGTGGGTTAGCACCTGGTGCTCGGGTGGGTTAGCACCTGGTACCCGTCGCGGCCCTCCGGTTGGGTCATGACAAAAGTGGTAGCGACGGCTTGATAAATGTCCTAGGTGTGTCTACGAGCCGTGTCCGGTAGAGTCTTGGTTATGGGTGTGTTGCGCGCCACACTTATAAACAAAGAGGCGGGCATTTTAGGAATGAATGACCTTCTTTCTTCATGAGATCGTGCGATTGAGCTATGACATAAGAACTTCTTTTTCCTTAACCGTGTGTTATGTATTTGAGAGATGCCTGTAAAGAGAAAGGCTACGGTAGCCCAAAAGGGCAAGACAGCGGCAGAAATGCGGGCTGAAAGAGCACCGCCAACAGTTGTAGAGGAAAGTGGGTCCCAAAATGCGGCTCAATCTCAGTACTCCCATTCAGTGCCTATTTCTAGGGAGCGTGAGGGAGCCTCGGTTGGCTCCGGCACCCCTCGGCTCCTCCACCGGATGCTTCGGGCAAGATGTAAAAGAGGCCATTCATTTGCTTACTCAATTGGTTCTTTGCCCAGACTCAGCGGCAAGGTACAGGGCAAGGTGATAGGGCGGTTAGTGCAACGGCCCGTGATTTTATTAGCTTGAACCCTTTGAAATTCTTTGGATCAAAGCCGGATGAGGACCTTCAGAATTTTATTGATGGAATGTTGAGGACACTTCGGTTGAAACATGCTTCGGACACCGAATCAGTGGAGTTAGCATCCTATAGATTAAGGGATGTTGCGGTTTATTGGTACACGATTTGGATGGCTTCATAGGGAGCCAATGTGCCTCCTCTGGTATGGAAAGAATTTGTAGATTCCTTCCTCCGACATTTTTTGCTTCCAGAGGTTCGGCAAGCTAGAGTCGATAAGTTCTTGAATTTGAGGCAAGGGAGCATGAGTGCTCTAGAGTATAGTCTCCGCTTCAATTCTTTGGCTAGGAATGCTTCGGCCATGGTAGCGAATATGGGTGATCGAGTGCACTGATTTGTGAAGGGCCTAGGGACACATTTGATGGATAGGTGCTTGACTGCGTCCATTCAGGACAACATGGATATTTCACGCATTCAGGCCCATGCTCAGAATTTAGAAGCAAGTCTATAACAACAAAGGAGTGAGCATGAGCATGAGCATGAGCATGATAGAGGGTATAACAAGAGGGTTAGATCTTCGGGTCCGATGAGTGAGTATAGAGGCGGGCACACACAGCAGTTTTCGAGGCATTCAGGCCATTCTATGACTAGTGTGCCTCCACGATTTTCAGGCCAGAAATTTGATAGATCTACTCATTTCGGGCCGAGTCAGAGCTTTTCAGGATCTTAGTTCAGGGGTGATTTGGGTCAGGCGAGACCACCCGTGCCATGATGTTCCCAGTGTAGGAAGTTACATTAGGGTCAGTACCGATTGGGTTCAGAGGTTTGCTATTCATGTGGTCGGCCAGGCCATAGTATGCGTGATTGCCCCTCAGTTGGTGGTAGAGGTAGGACCCAGCCTTCAGGGTCGATAGTCGGATCTTCGTCATTTATACGCCCTATGAGGCTAGGTTCACATGCGCTAGTTGGCCATGGTAGAGGCAGAGGGAGAGTCCCCAGTTCTAGCGGTCCTTAGCACCATATTTATGCTTTGGCTGGACGCCAAGATCTTGAGTCTTCTCCTGATGTTGTCACAGGTATATTATCGATATTTTCTCATGATGTATATGCTTTGATAGATCCAGGCTCCACATTGTCATATGTTACTCCATACATTGCGGGTCGGTTTGGAGTCAAACCAGAGTCGATCAAACCTTTTGAGGTGTCTACACCCGTTGGTGAATCGGTAATAGCTAGCCGAGTATATAGAAACTGCATAGTTATGATTTGTGACCATCGTACTCTGATTGACTTCCATGAGTTAAAAATAGTGGATTTTGATGTTATTATGGGCATGAATTAGTTGGCTTCTTGCTATGCCAATGTTGATTGTAGAATGAAAGTGGTTCGCTTCCAATTCTAAACCAGTTTTAGAATGGAAAGGAAATACTGCGTCACCAAAAGGTAGGTTTATTTCCTATCTCAAGGCAAGGAAAATGATCACAAAGGGTTGCATTTATCATCTAGTTCGGGTTCAAGATGTAAAAATTTGAACCGCCGACTCTTCGGTCGGTTCCGTAGTGAACGAGTTTTCGGATGTATTCCCGAAAAGCTTCAGGCCTCCCTCCCGAACGGGAGATTGATTTTGCTATTGATGTGTTGCCAGACACCAAGCCTACATCTATTCCTCCTTATAGAATGTCTCCCGCAGAGTTGAAAGAGTTGAAGGAGCAATTGAAAGACTTACTTGAGAAAGGCTTTATTAGGCCTAGTTCATCCCCGTGGGGAGCACCCGTATTGTTTGTTAGAAAGAAAGATGGCTCCTTGAGAATGTGCATTGACTATCGGCAACTGAATAAGGTGACGATTAAGAACAAATATCCTCTTCCAAGGATTGATGACTTATTTGATCAATTACAAAGTGCCAAATGGTTTTCAAAGATAGATTTGAGATCGGTATCATCGAAGTGAGAGTTAGGGAGAAAGATATCCCTAAGACAGCCTTCAGAACAAGATATGGCCATTTCGAGTTCCGGGTGATGTCATTTGGACTAACTAATGCACCGGCAGTATTTATGAATTTGATGAACGATGTGTTCAGACCCTTCCTAGATTTATTTGTGATTGTATTCATCGACGATAGTTTGGTGTATTCTATATCCGAGGCAGAGCATATGGATCATTTGCGTACTGTCCTTAGAGTTTTTCAAACTCGAGAGTTATTTGCAAAATTTTCTAAATGTGATTTTTGGTTGAACTCAGTGACATTTTTGGGGCACATTGTTTCAGCCGATGGTATTCGGGTAGATAGCCAAAAGATTGATGCATAGTGAAGACTTGGCCAAGGCCCACTGACTCTACGGAGGTTCGTAGCTTTACGGAAGCTTAGCGAGGATATTACGGGAGATTTGTTGAAGGTTTTCTTCTATTTACGCACCACTAACATGGTGACCAATCGGCAAAGTTTGATGGAACGAGATGTTTGTGAACATAGTTTCCAAGAGCTAAAAGATAGATTGACTTGATCCGGACACTTCTAGAGGGATTGGAAGGTTATGTTGTTTATTGTGATGCTTCATGCATTGGGCTAGAATTTGTGTGTTGATGCAACATGGTAAGGTGATTGCGTATGCTTCAAGGCAATTACGAAAACATGAGAGAGAATTATCCATCCCATGACCTTGAATTGGGCTGTTTGATGATTCATGCATTAAAAATGTGGAGACACTACTTGTATGGTGTTCATGTGGATATTTATACAGATCATAAGAGCCTTCAGTATATCTTCAAGTAAAAAGAGTTGAACTTGCGGCAACGACGATGGTTGGAATTGCTAAAAGATTATGATGTTGATATCCTATATCACTCCGGAAAGGCAAATGTTATGATGCTCTTAGCGCGAGATCCATGGGAAGTTTGTGTGTTGTACGACCAGAGAAAAGAGAAATGGCTCGTGAGCTCCAGCAGTTAGCTAGCCTAGGAGTTCGAGTAGTGGACTCCGGTAGCAGGGGAACTACCATTTCGAATTTAGCAGTCTCGTCGCTAGTAGTGAAAGTGAAAGAGCGACAATACGAAGATCCCATGCTAACGCATTACATAGATACACTCCCTCAGAAGGAGAAGTCATCATTTGAGATTGCGGAGAGGCAGAGTTCTCACGATGCTTTTAAGCGATTATGTGTTCCTGATGTGGCAGGGTTACGCCACCAAATATTGAGGGAAGCCCATTGCTCCTGTTATTCTGTCCACCCCGGAGCAACGAAAATGTACCATGATCTTAAATCTATATATTGGTGGAATGGGATGAAGAAAGATATAGCGAAATTTGTAGCTCAATGTCCCAACTGTCAACAAGTGAAAATCGAGCACCAAAAGTCGGGCGGATTGTTGCAAGCTATAGAAATTCCAACTTGGAAGTGGGAAGTAATTAACATGGACTTCATTACAGGCTTACCCCGTTCTCGACGTAAGTATGATTCTATATGAGTGATCGTGGATAGACTCACGAAGTCAGCTCATTTCTTACCAGTCAGAACTATATATGTGGCAGAAGATTATGCAAACCTTTATGTTAAAGAGATAGTGCGACTTCACGGTGTTCCAGTATCTATTATTTTTGATAGAGGAACTCAGTTTATAGCTAATTTTTGGGAGTCATTCCAAGAGGGTTTGGTGACTCGAGTGTGTCTTAGCACGGCATTTCACCCACAGACCGATGGACAAGCTGAACGTACTACTCAGACCCTTGAGGATATGTTACGGGCATGTATGTTGGATTTCGGAGGAAATTAGGATGATCACTTACCCCTTATTGAATTTGCTTATAATAATAGTTATCATTCTAGCATCCAAATGGCACCGTATGAGGCTCTATATGGGTGAAAGTGTAGATCCCCAATTGGGTGGTTTGAAGCAGGAGAGACTAGATTGATAGGGCCAGACTTGGTCCAGCAAGCTATAGAAAAAGTTAAACTCATACAAGATCGGTTATTAGCGGCCCAAAGTCGTCAAAAGTCTTATACGGATAATCGTCGAAGGGACTTAGATTTCAGTTAAAGATTGGGTATTCTTGGTGTCACCAATGAAGGGTGTAATGAGATTTGGTAAAGGGGAAGCTTAGTCCCCGATGGGTACAGGCACTTATGAGATTGTGTACGCAGGTAGAGCCAAAGTGGCTTACGAATTAGATCTACCTCTTGATTTGGAGTTAGTTCACCCAGTTTTCCATGTTTCGATACTTCACAAATGTGTTGGAGATCCTACTAGGATCGTGCAAGTAAATGATGTTCAAGTGACAGAAGAGTTGACTTATGAAGAGGTACCCATTGCCATATTAGATAGGCAAGTACGGAGGCTTAGAAACAAAGAAGTGGCCTCAGTTAAGGTTTTGTGGAGAAACAATAACCGAGAAGAAATGACATAGAAAGCGGAAGAAATCATGAAATTCAAGTATACGCACTTATTTCAGCCCACGAAAGAGATCAGATGAGACATCAGATCATAAGGTATGTATGTTTTCCTTTTTATGCATTTTGGGGCGTGTGTGGCCAAACTCTTGCTATTATGTTGTGGCCATTTTGTGAGGCATTGTTATTATGGGGCTATTTTGACGGGATGTTAGTTCCATATTTAGGGAAACTGCGGAGAGAAATTTTATAGAATCCCCAAGGACTTAACATTTCAAGGACGAATGTTCTTAAGGGGGAAAAAATGTTACACCTCGGAAAATTTTCCGTTGATGCACAACGAATAGAATAACGAAGAGCACGAAGTATATGGTATTTCAATAAGTAAGGAATGACATTTGATGACCCTAATTAAGATTTCAAAGACATTCGAGGTAAGAGGAGAAAGTTTTCCAAGAGAAGACAAGGCATACGATATGTATCAGAAGGGATTTACGAGTAACAAGTTAATGATGATTTAATGATGCTTTGGAGAAGAGTCATAATGCCCCTTAGATTGTTAATGAGGTGATAAACAAGTGTTAAGAAGGTTCCACAAGGATTGGAGATCAAACGAGTCAACGAGAATGAGTTCGGATGAACTGGGCATTATACGGCCCAACATACTAGCCGTATAAATTATACGCGGCGTATGTTTGGCCATATAATCCCGGTTAACACACTTCTTGGACCAAATCTACGGCCAGACTTACGGGGGAGTATAATTTATACGGACCGTATGTTGGTGCGTGGGGGTGATCGGGGCAGTTTGTGTTATTAATAAGGGTCAAGTTTATTTCATTTTTTTCCTTTCACTCCCTTCTTCTCTCTAGAATATTTCTCCACGCACTTCTCCCCGAGAATTCAGAGATGTAGTGATCAACTTCATCAAACCAAGTGAATCAAGTGTAGAAACTCATTAAAGTTCATAAGACAAGAAATCCAAGTGGAGGTGGAACTAGGGTTTTGTTCAAGTGAAGTGTTTCCACCCAAGGTTCATTCCTACACCATCTAAGGTAAGTTTTATGGTATTTCCATGTTGTTTAAGGTATTGAGAAGTTGAAACACTTGGATTGTAGAAGAATATAGAAAATGGGTCATGAATAGTGTCATTTTTGAGTAAAAGCTTGGATTGAGTCATGATTCTTGATATGTTGTGATTATGGTTATGTTATAAATGATGTTAAGAACATGGGATAGACATTTTATATGAATTAATTTAATCGTGTCCTATGACCATGGATATGGATGATTGGAAGTAAGGATATTGTAGGTGAATAAAGACTATTGTTATGATGTTGTGAATGTTATTGTTGATGTTTGGGAGTTGATATATGATATGGAGGAAGTCATATAAATAAAGGAGATGTTGTCCAATTTTCTCTAGCTTTATTCATGTATGCTAAGCTATCGATTTTCTAATAATAGTATAACTCTAATGAAGGTAGAAACGTGAGCATTGAAGGAGAACGTTCAAGTGATAGAATAGTTGAACGAAAAGGTATGTAAGGCTAACCCTTCTTTCATAAGGCATGGTTCCTTGGCCAAATATCTATTCTTCTATGAGCCTATGATGTCCTCTAAATAATTCTATCTTTAAAAGCTACTAAGCTCATGATTCTCTAGGGATAGATGTAATGAACGACGATGGTAATGATGTCAAAGATGCTTATGAGCTCCTATGTATATGTGTCTATGTATGACTATTATGAAACCCCGAGCTTATATGGCCGGGTAGAATATATATATATATATATATATATATATATATATATATATAATGCGTGCACACCTGCTATGATTGGGTACGGATAACCTTGAGCCTTGGTAGGGCCAGGTATGTATACTCACCGAGCCTTGCCATAGCCGGGTATGAGAAACACTAGACCTTCATGGTCGGGTATGCTACGTACATGATATGGATATATATAAGATATGAATATGAATATAAATACGAATATGCTATGAATACGAAAATGGATACAAAAAGTAAATGAGTATGGATATGAATACGGTTACAGATATGGATGTATTTACACAATCACACATTAGAAATGGAAAGTCCCTATGAAAAGCAAGTAAGTTTTTATGACGATGGTTCTACTACCTCCCATCTTATGCTATTTCTTATATTGCTTATTATACTTCTAATGATGTTGATCATGCTTTACATACTCGATTACATTCTTAAAATGCTTGACGTCCTTTTGTTTGTGAATGTTGCATTATGCCGCTTGGTGCCGGGGAGATGGCTTGATCCATAGCTTTATTACTCAGGGACTACGTAGCGGAGCTCTATTTCATTCGGAGCTACAACTTTTGGTACTTATTCTTTTGTGTACATATTTATAGGCATGGTGGGGTCCTGTCCCGCCTATATGATATGACATACTCTCCTTAGAGGCTCGTAGACATGTGTATATAGTTAGATATATTTGGCCTTGTCGGCCTATATTTGGGATATCATTTTGTTAGCCTTGTCGGCTTATGTACACCTATATGGGCATTGTTATTGATGATGATATATATGTATTGTTGACCAATGGAATTAGTATGACTAATAGATGGAAAGTATGATTTGGCTATGTGGCTCACCTAGATATAAATGTGAGAGTATGATAAGAGGTGTCGGGTGGGTTATAGCAGAGATTGCTCGTCGCGACCACTTGGTTGGGTCGTGACATTAAGTGAAATCGTGGTTAGACGATGGGTTAAAATTGTGAATATGTTGATAGAAGTGGAAGAAGATATGTTGTGGTAATATGACAATAGTATGATTAATCGGGAAAAGCATGTGTGGGGAACATAGTTCGTTGAGAGATTATATCTATAAAATTACGAATGATAGGTATCAAGAGTAATTCGTAAAGATATGAATGACTTGTAAGCAAGGGGGGATAGTGTGAGATATGAGTGATGGGTACAATTAGTGTTGTATTAATATTTATACACCTTTGTTGGTGATGTCGATATATTAAATGCAATTTTGTTAAATTATGGAGTATTATGACGGGACTTAAGAAAGTTTGATTGGATTTTCAGTTGGGCGATAGCAAACAACTGTGGTTATACTGTAAATAGTTGGCAACCTTGGAAGTATTTTATTAATGAGACATCGATATGATTAGATAGGAGTTGTATCTTTCCCTCGATGTAAAACATAGAAGGGATACATATGTGTTTAAATATGACACTTGAGTGTAATATGCAATGAGTTATGAGTAGAAAGAGGTAAAGCGAAGGTACGAAAAATAGTACAGGTTATAAGGATGATGATGCTTAATGTCTAAAGAAATTCAAGATTCATTAAGGTTAGTTATTGTTTGACTATTAAAGAAAAGATATGATTGGGTAGAAAGGTAAAAAGGACGATGTATGTTACTAAAAGAACTAGATATCAACAAGGGCCTTCTTATCGTATAAAAATATATTAGCAAGGATGTTGTACGGAGTTACGAGTATAAGGATATATGAATACAAGACAAAGGTAGGACCAAAGGTACGAAAAAACTTCCTTCGAGAGTTCTCTTGCCACAGGATTATTGAGTTAGTAATAAAAGGGAATGGCTAAATTTAAAGGGTGTGAATGATGCTTTGAAG
>NC_081346.1:30750933-30875104 GCF_029784015.1 Lycium ferocissimum
CTTATTCTTTTGTGTACATATTTATAGGCATGGTGGGGTCCTGTCCCGCCTATATGATATGACATTCTCTCCTTAGAGGCTCATAGACATGTGTATATAATTAGATGTATTTGGCCTTGTCGGCCTATATTTGGGATATCATTTTGTTAGCCTTGTCGGCTTATGTACACCTATATGGGCATTGTTATTGATGATGATATATATATGTATTGTTGACCAATGGAATTAGTATGACTAATAGATGGAAAGTATGATTTGGCTATGTGGCTCACCTAGATATAAATGTGAGAGTATGATAAGAGGTGTCCGGGTGGGTTATAACCGGGTGCTCGTCGCGGCCCTTCGGTTGGGTCGTGACACTTAAGTGAAATCTGTGGTTAGACGATGGGTTAAAATTGTGAATATGTTGATAGAAGTGGAAGAAGATATGTTGTGGTAATATGACAATAGTATGATTAATCAGGAAAAGCATGTGTGGGGAACATAGTTCGATTGAGAGATTATATCTATAAAATTACGAATGATAGGTATCAAGAGTAATTCGTAAGATATGAATGACTTGTAAG
Source organism: Lycium ferocissimum (assembly GCF_029784015.1). Taxonomy (NCBI): domain Eukaryota; kingdom Viridiplantae; phylum Streptophyta; class Magnoliopsida; order Solanales; family Solanaceae; genus Lycium; species Lycium ferocissimum. The sequence continues at coordinate 30,751,500 of NC_081346.1, forward strand.
CAAGGGGGGATAGTACAGAATGAGTGATGGGTACAATTAGTGTTGTATTAATATTTATACACCTTTGTTGGTGATGTCGATATATTAAATGCAATTTTGTTAAGAATTATGGAGTATTATGACGGGACTTAAAAGAAGAGAAGTTTGATTGGATTTTCAGTTGGGCGATAGCAAACAACTGTGGTTATACTGTAAATAGTTGGCAACCTTGGAAGTATTTTATTAATGAGACATCGATATGATTAGATAGGAGTTGTATCTTTCCCTCGATGTAAAACATAGAAGGGATACATATGTGTTTAAATATGACACTTGAGTGTAATATGCAATGAGTTATGAGTAGAAAGAGGTAAAACAGGAATTACGAAAAATAGTACCAGTTATAAGGATGATGATGCTTAATGTCTAAAGGAATTCAAGATTCATTAAGGTTAGTTATTGTTTGACTATTAAAGAAAAGATATGATTGGGTAGAAGAGGTAAAAGGACGATGTATGTTACTAAAAGAGCTAGATATCAACAAGGGCCTTCTTATCGTATAAAATATATTGGCAAGGATGTTGTACAGAGTTACGAGTATAAGGATATATGAATACAAGACAAAGGTAGGACCAAGGTACGAAAAAAACTTCCTTCAGAAGTTCTCTTGCCACAGGATTATTGAGTTAGTAATAAAAGGCTGAATGGCTAATTAAGGATGTGAATGATGCTTTGAAGGAATTAATTGTATGGTGGGCTATTAAGGAGTTTGAAGTCGCGAGTTGATATAAGATGTGCCCTTCATTAATGAGATGAATTTGTTTCCTAAAAGAGGCTTTGTTACAGATCGAGTGTTTATGTAGCGAAGAAAAGGTGGTATATTAGCAATCAGGGTAGATTGCGAGAATAGAATTTGCGCTAGATACCATTACGGTGATGAAATGGGAAAGCGAGGAATAGGAGAAAGGTGATTTTGGAAGAACAGTAAGGAAATTATGAAGATATTTTTGATGAAAGATTAGGCCCATCCAGGGCCAATACGTCTATGAGAATATGTGACCCGTTACAAGCATGTGCAACTGGCTAGATAGACTCAGACGATGGATAATTACAGCTAAGATTAGTCGCAGAAATTACTGGAAGTAAGTACTTGCAAGGAAAAAGAGAGTTAAATGGGATGTTAAATATAGAATAGTGGGCTAACGCCTTTTGGGGGGAAGATGAGACAAACAAGTATTGGATCAGGAGTATGCTTTGTTAGAAGATGGAAAGATAGCAACAAAAAGAAATCGGGAACCACCTAAAAAATGATAAGGTTGGGAGATAGGATTCCAAGGAAGACTTTACTCGAAGTTACTAGACAAAGATGTTATGAAAGGTCCAATAATAAAGAAACAAAGAAGGATTGGGTATGATAACATGGAAACAAAAGCTTATAGATGATACGAGGATTTGGTCTGAGAAGATTCAAGACGTAAAAGAATTAAAGTCGTGTTGTAAGTAAATGAAATAAAATGGGATTAAATAAGGAACAAAAGGCTATTGGCGGTAGTGAAGAGGATAATAGGAAATAAGTTCGTGTAAGACAACTTCATTACATTAAGAAGAATAAGGATGGATCTAGCACTAAAGTGGATACGTTCACTTTGGAACATAGCAGAAGGGTATAGAAATATATACTACAGAGATGATATAAGTATATGAGAAGTTTGCCAAGATAACTATAGAATTTCAACCGACGAAGCGTAGCGTAGTCGAGGATAGTAATGGAAAAACAAAATGATATAATTCGAAAAACTTGAGTAAAGATATAGTATCCTAGATATGGCATATCTCTTAAACCAAAGCTTGAAAGGGTATTCAGGAAAGAGTATCTCAGTAAGGTGGATTTCTAAGATATCAAAACTGACTCTATATTAAATGTAGCAAAGGTGGATGCTCTATTCAGAGGGAAAAAAGATGTATCATAACCTTGGTGGATTGATAAAAAGGAAATATTACAGAGTTCATAGTCCGCTAATAAATAAACAGAAGCCTGAAAGATCAAGGAAACATATGCGTTGAGAAATGAAGGAATGATCAGTATAGGTTTTATAACCATAAGCAATTATGGGAGCTATATATGGAATTATTCAGTTACCTAGTATATTTGGCTATTCGGTTAAGATGTCCAGCTCTCTACTAGCGCCTGAGGATTAGTACATTCAGAGAAAGCTGGAAAACATAGATTACCCCAGTATTGTCTTCCACCTTAAGATAAGTAGGTAAGTAGAGCGCTTTTCAGATATCTCGAGATATATATATCATGAACAGGTATGCTAGACCTTTAAGGAAGTTGGGATGACCAGTTAGTGTGTTCTAGTCACCATTCCAATATTCAGATGACTTGTATGAAGCCCTATAAGAATGGAAGAGTATCAGACGGTTTAAGATTTGGAATTTCATTCTGAAGAGATTTATGAAATTTGATAAGGAAGACAAGTTTACCCTTGATACTTTAGACTTCATGAGATTATACGTAGGATGAGCCAAATTCAGATTGGGAATCTGTACATCTAGTCTTTCATATATCCATGCCTCGTAAATATGTTGGAAGTTCTTCCAGAGTTGCGCCAGTTGATGATTTTTGGGTTTCAGAACAATTATCGCTCGAGAAAGTTTCTACTGCCCTATCAGATCACCAAGTTCCAGATTCAGGGATTGAGAACCAGAGATGTAGCCTCAGTAAGAGTATTATGAAGGAATGTGAATATAGAGAAAATGACTTGAGAAGCTGAGGAAGACAGGAGATTCTGATATCCGCATTTGTTGTGCCAAGAGGGGACCCGGACTAACATATCACAGCCTTCAGGTATGTATTGTTCCATTTCTTATGATTACTGGTCGTGTGAGGCCATTTTTGTTATTGACTGTTGATTGTTGTGGCCTTGTGTGGCATTGTATGGTTTGGGTTGTAGTGGTAGGTTGGTAGTGGTGTAGTTACAGGAAAAACTATGCCGAAATTTTTATCGAACCCCTGGAAGTAAACATTTGAGGACGAATGTTTCTAAGGGTGGAAGAATGTTATACCTTGTGGTTTTATACATTTAGAATCATCGTACGTAAGTTATTTTAGTTTGGAGGTCTGGATTTGTCTTCAGAGATTATATGAGATTGGACATGCCTAACTTATGCTTAAAAGTGTTTAATTCATGTTTGGTAAGTTACAGAAGGATTAAAGAATTAGTGAATCGAAGCGGAAGAGTTCGTCAAAAGTTGTTTTCGAAAAATATGGTATATGGGTCGTATAAGTGAGATTTTAAGGATTTTAAAAATTTTCAAAGAAGGCAATTTTGGAGGTGGTATTATACGGCCAACTATACGGACCATATAATTTTATACGGCCAGGAGGTTGGTCGTATAATGTTATACGACTAAGGAACGGACCGTGTATATATATATATATATATATATATATATATATATATATATATGATGTTACACCTCGTAAATTTTCGCGTTGGTTGTGAGGTAAACTAGCGTAAGCCAGAGAGGCCATGGAACTTTTATAAGGTTAAGGAAGACTTTTAACAAGTGTTAAGAAAATATCTAAAGGTTCCGAGATCAAGCGAATCGAAGAAAATAAGTTTGCTGAAACTTTGGGAAAACTTGGCAGAATTTTGGACAGGATTTTTAGTCCAACTTGAGGGAGGTATATCTCTTAGTATGTGAGGAGTTACGGAATGCATATCCTATGTAAATTCAAGTTTAGAGTGTCTTATGTCCAATGCAACTGACAGATTACAAATCTGAGATATGAGGCCAAAGTTACTGCCCGTATAATATTATATGACCAGAAATACGAGCCGTATAATGTTATACGGCCAAGTTATACGAACCGTATAATACAAAGTCGACGGAAATTTCCAAAATTTAAGTATGATGACCCCTCTTCATTTTAATCATTTTAGACGTAACCCTAAGTCCTAGAAGCCTCTAGAGACCTCTCCAAACATGTCACGACCTATTTCGGCTAAGCCGTGCGGGCACTTACCTTTTTCACCTCGGTAAACGAACCCTCGACCCAACGATAAATAAAGACAAGAATAATTAAATCAACCAAGCGGAAAAGAATAAATAGATAAGTCTCAAAATAAAATATATAGTAGCATAGTGTGGAATAAGGAAAATACCCCCAGGGTCTAGTCTAAGTCATACAAGAGCATCTAATGACAAATATACAAGTCTGGAATATCAATACATAAAACTGTCTATGTCTCAGAATAGCAAAAGTAAGACATATAATAGGAAGAGTCTTCAAGGCAGCGAACGTCCGTGCTCACCCTGGAAACTTGCAACAATGCTGAAGAAGATGATCAGCCACGAGAGATGGAAGCAGACCCAACCTGATACTTTGCATTCATAAAGGAATGCAACAAGTGCAGGTCAGTACAAAACAACGATACTGGTAGGCATCATCGGCCGATTAAGCATAGCTAACATAATTCAGACAATAAGGCAAGATAGGCAGACAAACCAACAAGTATAAGTCAAACATAATCGGAGCCAAGTACACGTCATTGCCTAAGTAGAGCATCTAATCCCAAATGTGCCAAGTCTCAATATCACAAATCCGAATCCAACATCACAAGTACAACACCAAAACATCTCAAAGTAAGCCGTGATGCAATGCAATGCAATAATGTATGGATGCAATGCAATGCAAATGCTGTGTACACATGTACTCCGGGCGAAAATATCGACATCTCGGTAGCACAACCTAAGGTGACTCGCGAAGTTTAAGTGCCACTTATCCCGGATGTTTGCCCATCCGACAGACGAGACCCGGATCTTTGCCCATGGGGAGTTCTCACCGGCACCACCCTGGGGGACCCGCGGAGTCCATGCACTCACTCAATCCACGATTCCGGAACTAACATCGGATATTGAACTCTCACATCACTCTTATTTAAAAATCGAGCCAAGCTCATCACAATGTTTCATCAAGTACCATCAGTGTCTCAACAGTGTATCATGAATAATGAGAGTGCGTGCAATGCATGTATCAACATCAATAATCATGCTCAATATCACAAGTACCAGCAATGTTTACGCCAAACCTATATCAGAGTCACAAGTACCAACAATGGGTACGCCAATAATACATCAGAGTCACAAGTACCAACAGTGGGTACACCAACAATATCATAATCAAGATGGAAAAACAGATTCCAATATCTACTAACAACACGTGGCATCTAGCCAATACAATAGAACAATAAAATCACAACACAACGGGGAAAGCAATATCCAACCCAACTTCATACCCGAAAGTTTACATGCTGCCTTCGACAATATCATCTAAATATATGCTTTACTACACGAAATCTCACCAAGGGTAAGCCATAACCTACCTGGATGGCCGAACCGCAAACACCAACAACTCACTCCTTTGCCTTGCCTTTCCGCTGAGCCTCAGAACCGAAGTAGTCTAAGCATAATCTAAATCTAGATTAGAAATTATGAAGAACGATACTAATATTGCTACCATTCAATTTGGTCAAATCTAACCCTAGAAATTGGGGAAATGGGCCCACAAGGTCATAACGGGAAATTCGGGAGCAAAATATCAAATTAAGCACTAGGTGATCATAACCCAACAACTAATTGCTGATTTAACTCATGGATATCCCTAATTCAAAATTGAAGCAAAATCCTCAATTTTGGGTATAAACCCTAACTCTTTGATTCAAGAGTTCAACTCTAATAATGGAAGATAAATGATTAACAACCTTAAAAATATAGTATAAACCCCATCAATTTCATCATTAATAAACCTAGATAGAATATTCATCAAAAGCCACTTTCATCATCTATTACTAAGGAATTTCTATGGAAAAGGAATCTATGATGATTAGGAACAAGGAATTAGTAAAGGGATTAGCAAAACTTACTGCCAAGAACTTTCTCTAATAATCTTCTAAAAGAGTCCCCAAGAGCTCAATTTTCGAAATGGTATTAAATGATAGACAAAGGACTTATTTAATGCACACTTAATGAAATAACAGGCCCGTTACCGCCACGACGGTAACGAGGCAGCAATAACGACGCCGCAACAGCGCCCAACAGTCCTCTGGGACAGTCTGGGCTAAATCATACGTGGCCACCCCAACGGCCATCACGCTGCAATAGCGGTGCCGCTGGGATGGCACTGGGTATTTGCTAATGCGGGCACCAGGTACCAGAATCCCACTAGATTTTCTAAGTCTCAAACGAAATCCCAAACCACTCCCCAGGCCATCTAGTCATAAACCACATATACAGACCACATGAAAATACACTAAGAACGGGCTCGTGGCCTCGGAATTTTCAAAGGAGGTCTCGTTGACCGAGTCAACCCCCGATACCTCATTTCCAATTTCCCATCCAAGTCCCAAAATGCATCCGAGTGCATTAGGAACCAAACCAGATATACACACAAGTTCTAAATGACCATCCGAACCTCTTAGAATTGACCGATTTTCGAAAGAGGTCCGTTTACTCAAAAGTCAACTTTGGGTCAACTCTTTTTCGCTTAAAGCTCATAGTTCACAAAAAGTCGCCTGAATCAAGTCTAGACACATCTTGAAGCATGTCAACGGTCCCTCGGGTCAAAAGTGAGCTAATCAATGCTCGAGAAGGGGCGAGAATGCCGAAAAGACTATAACAACCAAACGGGTCGTTACATCAGATACCAATTGAACCATCGCTCGCTGAGTCGAGCGAATAAGAGGAAAGGAGCGAAAAAAATACCTGAATCAGTAAAAAACTGGGGATATTAGCTCCGCATGTCAGACTCGGTCTCCCAAGTAGCCTCCTCAATAGGGAGGTGCTTCCAAGTCACCTTCATAGAAGCAATCTTTTTCGACCTCAACTTTCGAACCTGCTAATCCATGATAGCAACAGGCTCCTCCTCATAAGTCAAATTATCATCAAGTAATATAGAATGCCAACGAATAATGTAGGTACCGTAGGCATGGTACTTCTTCAGCATCGACATATGAAAAACAGGACGAATTCATGCCAAGCCTGCCGGCAATGCCAACTCATAAACTACATCATCCATACGGTCAACAATCTTAAATGGACCAATATACATGGGGCTTAACTTTCCCCTCTTACCAAACCTCATAACACCCTTCATAGGGGAAACCTTCGTCACTAACAGCAAACTCCAAATCCCGGACCTTCCGGTCTGCATACATCTTTTGCCGACTCTGAGCTACCATCAACTTGGCCGGAATAACTCTCACTCTATCAAGGGACTATCTCAACAGATCCGTACTCAAAAGTCGAGCCTCAGATCCATTAAACCAACCAACTGGAGATCTACATCTCCTACCATATAAAGCCTCAAAAGGCGCCAAGCTAATACTCGAATGATAACTGTTATTGTACGCAAATCTACCAATGGTAAGTGCTAATCCCAATGACCACCAAAATCAATAACACACACTCTCAACATGTCCTCGAGCACCTCAATGGTTCGCTCTGATTGGCCATCGGTCTGGGGATGAAAAACTGTACTAAGATCCAATCGGGTACCTAACTCCTCATGAAAATCCCTCCAGAAACGGAAAGTGATAATAGTACCCTGATCAGGTACAACAGATATAGGAACCCCATGCAATCTCATAATATCCCGAATGTACAACTTGGCTAACTTCTCCACGATATAGGAAGCCTGAACTGGAACAAAGTGAGCGGACTTAGTCAACCGATCAACTATCACCCAAACAGAGTCAAACTTGCCCAGGGTCTTCGGAAGACCCATAACAAAATCCATAGTAATCCTCTCACACTTTCACTCGAGAATGGGCATCCTCTGAAGCACCCCATCGGGTCACTGGTGCTCATACTTTACCTGCTAACAATTTTCACACTTAGCCACAAAATCAACTATATCTCTCTTCATCCGATGCCACCAATAGTGCTGTCTCAAATCACGGTATGTCTTAGTCGCCCCCGGATGAATGGAATAGGGAGAGCTATGACCCTCAGACAAGATCAACTAAATCAAATCACCAACACGAGGAATGCACACGCGTCCTCTAATCCTCAAAATTAATCACGGCCTCTTTAGCCTCACCCCTCGAAACTCTATCTCCAATCTTGCCCAACTGAGCATCCTCAAATTGATCAGTCCTGATCCGATCCAATAAGGACGGCCTCGCCTCTACACAAGTTAAAATCCTGCTTGGGGCTGAAATATCAAGGCAAACGAAACTGCTGGCCAGAGTCTAAACCTCCATGGCCAATGGATGCTCGAAAATAATCAATCGAGCTAAAACTCTCCATACTCACTGCGTTACGACTCAAGGCATCAGCTACCATATTGGCCTTCCCAGGATGGTACAGAATAGAGATGTCATAGTCCTTCAGGAGCTCCATCCATCGACGCTGGGGTAAACACATGTTGAAGACTATAATGATCGGTGAAAATCTCATAATGGACACCGTACAAATAATGCCTCCAAATCTTCAAAGCGAAGACCACGACCAACAACTCCAAATCATGGGTAGGGTAATTCTTCTCATGAATCTTCAACTGATGGGAAGCATAAGCTATCGTTCTACCCTCCTGCATCAACACAGCACCCAAAACCTACATGAGAGGCATCACAATAGACCGCGAACTCGTTACCCTCCACGAGTAATGCTAAAATCGGGGCTGAACTCAAAAGAAGCTTGAGCTTTTGAAAGCTCTCCTCACAATCATCTGACCACTGGAAGGGAACATCCTTCTGAGTCAATCTGGTCAAAGATGAAGCAATAGCAGCAAAACCCTTCACTAAGCGACGATAATAGCTGGCCAAACCCATAAAAATAGCTGGCCAAACCCATAAAACTACGAATCTCAATAACAGTAGTGCGCCTCGCCCAACCCTTCATAGCCTCAATCTTCTTTGGGTCAACTATAATCCCATCTTTAGACACAACATGGCCCGAATACCACAGACTCCAACCAGAACTCATACTTAGAAAACTTAGCAAATAGGCTATGCTTCTTCAATAACCCAAGAACAGAACGAAGATGGCTCTCATGCTCTTCTCTACTCTTGGAATATACCAAGATATCATCAATGAACACAATCACGAAGGAATCAAGGAATGGCCTAAATATGCCATTCATCAAAGTCAACCATATCGAGAATCATCAAATCTATCCAAGTGTCATACCCCATAAAAGTAACATAACAAAATCGATAAACTCGATCAACAATCATAGAGTCTCCAATTGGATTAGACACATGAATAGGTATATCTATGCTATCATAAGGAAAATCACAACCAACGGCTTGAAGTACAGATACATACGAATAGGTGGATCTAGGATTAAATAGCACAGATGCTGCTCTATGACGGACATAAATGGTACTTGAAATCACAACATCTGAGGCCTCTGCTTCGGGCGTACTAGGAAATGAGTAATAATGGGGCCCATCATATCCAGTCTGCGACCCCTCTCTCTCACTCTGAGAATCACCTCTAGCTGACTGGGACCCACCTCTAGAACCATGAGAAGCACCGCGGCCTGACTGAGCACCGCCCCTCTGAGAAGCCCCACTTCGATAACCAGATGATGTCGGAGTCCTCGGCGGCTGATAATCCCGCCTGGGTCGGGGACATTTCCTAGAAACATGCCCAACCTCTCTACGAGAATAACAGGTAAAAGGAGACGAAGGCTGATACACTGAAGCTGAAGACCCGGATGAAGCAACTTTGTCTATTGGTCTGGAGAATGAACTCTCAAGGGCTCTCTGCCTGGGTGGCTAACTGGGGAAAGCCTGTAACACTGAATGCACAGGACTGCCGGAATATGGCTGATGCGGTCTCGAAAAATGACCAACGACCCTCGAACTAGATCCATAATAACTCCTAGTCTAATGTGGCCTCTTGTCACCACCACCAAATGTACGGGCCTTAGCGCCCTCAACCATAGAAGCAGGATTGATAATGGACTGAAAAGTAGCCCCATAGACTCTTTCTGAAGACAAAAAATTTGTAGAGAGCCCACTAGTCCCCCAACAAAACGCCTGATCTTATCAGCCTCAATAGGGATCAAAGGAGTGGAATAACGGGCCAGATATAGAAAACGGGTCACATAAGCCTCCAAAGACATGCCCCTCTGCTCAAGATGTAAAAACTCCTCCCTACATGCCTCTCTCAAAGATCGGGGCACATATTTCTCAAGGAAGGCCCGGTAAAATTGAGTCCAAGTCAGGAGAGGGGAACCCTCAGGTCTGCAAGCCACAAAATACCTCCACCAAGTCTTTGTGTCGCCATGAAACTGGTAGGACACATAGTAAATACCATGGGTCTCCACGATCCCCATCCGATGCAGCAACTCATGCATATCTAGAATAAACTCTTAAGCATCCTCAAAAAAAGTACCCGGAAACCTCGACGGCTCTAACTTCCTGAATCGCCCAACAAGATCCTGATCTGATTCGGTCATAACAACACCTTCCATGGGCATAATATCATCACCAGGAGCAGGTATCACATCAATGCTAGGAGCCATAGCTGTAGCGGGGTATGCTACCCGAGTAGGCCCCTGCTCAAGGGTCTGTGCCCCAACTCTGGTCTGTAAGCCTCCACCAGGAGTAGTAACACCAGCGGCAGCCTGTTGGGCATCTAGATAAAGTAAGACTCTAGCCAAAGTGTCATGAATATCCTGATCAGAAGTAACCTCAGGTTGTGTGCGTGCAGGGGCCACACCATCATCTGCAACCTGGCCTCGATCCGGCTGATACTCAGGCTCGGAAAATGGATATCTCTCTCACTACTGCCCTACCGCAGGAGCCCTGCCCCTAGCTGGGGTAGCCCCACGGCATCGCACTCTGTCACGCTATCTGGCTGTTGCTCGCCCTCGGGTGCCAGCCGTAGCTGCGGGCTCTGGCCCCTGACCTCGAGCAATAGTAGCTCGAGTCCTCACCATATGTGAGAGAAGAGATAAGAGTCAAATACCAATTTGATCTTTCCAGATACCAATTGAATAAAGTAGCACGAAAGGATGAAAGAATGTGAGATTTCCTAAGTGTCTTATAGCCTCTCGCAGATAAGTACGGAGCTCATCGTACCGATTGAAGAGACTCTACTAGACACACTCTCGTATTTTAGACCGGGTAACCTAGGGCTCTGATACTAACTTGTTATGACCTATTTTAGCTAAGCCGTTAGGGCACTTACTTTTCTCATTTCGATAAGCGAGCTCTCGACCCAATGATAAATAAAGACAAGAATAATTAAATCATGCAAGTGGAAAAGAATAAATACGTAAGTCTCACATTAATATATATATATAGTAGCATAGTGCGGAATAAGAAAAATACCCCCAGGGTCTAGTCTAAGTCATACAAGAGCATCTAATAAAAAAATATATAAGTCTGGAATAATAATACATAAATCTTTCTGTGTCTCAGAATTGAAAAAGTAAAACATATAATAGGAAGATTCTTCAAGGTAGCGAATGTCCATACTTACCCTGGAAACTCGCAACAATGCTAAAGAAGACGATCAGCCATGAGAGATGGAAGCAGACCCAACCTGATACTCTACATTCATAAAAAAATGCAGCAAGTGCAGGTCAGTACAAAACAGCAGTATTGGTAGGTATCATAGGCCGACTAAGCATAGCTAACATAATTCAGACAATAAGGCAAGATAGGCAGACAAACCGACAAGTATAAGTCAAACATAATCGGAGCCAAGTACACGTCATCGCCTAAGTAGAGCATCTAATCCCAAATGTGTCAAGTCTCAATATCTCAAATCTGAATCCAACATCGCAAGTACAACACCAAAACATCTCAAAGTAAGCTGTGATATAATGCAATGCAATGCAAATGCTATGTACACATGTACTCCGGAAGGAAATATCGACATCTCGATAGCACAACCCAAGGTGACTCGCGAAGTCTAAGTTCCACTCGTCCCGGATCATTGCCTAATAGACAGAGGAGACCCGAATCTTTGCCCATGGGGGGTTCTCACCGACACCACCCTGGGAGACCCGCGGAGTCCATGCACTAGGTGATCATAACCCAACAACTAATTGCTGATTTAACTCATGGATTTACCTAATTCGAAATTGAAGCAAAACCCCCAATTTTGGGTATAAAATTGAACTCTTTGATTTAAGAATTCAACTCTAATAATGGATGATAAATGATTAACAACCTTAGATTCATGAAAATCTAGCATAAACCCCATCAATTTCATCGTTAATAAGCCTAGATAGAACATTCATCAAAACCCACTTTTATCATCCATTACTAAGGAATTTCTAAGGAAAAAGGAATCTATGATGATTAGGAACAAGGAATTAGTAAAGGGATTAGCAAAACTTACTTCCAAGAGCTTTCTCCAATAATCTTCTAAAACAGTCCCCAAGAGCTTAATTTTCGAAATGGTATTAAATGATAGACTAAGGCCTTATTTAATGCACACTTAATGACCGCAACAGCCGTAACAGCACCAACAGACCATTAGGACGGTCTGGGCCAAATCATACTCGGCCTCCCTAGCGGCCATCACGTCGCAACAACGGTGCTGTTGGGATGGCACTGGTGCCGCCAATGCGGGCACCAGGTACCAGAATCCCACTAGATTTTCTAAGTCTCAAATGAAATCCTAAACCACTCCCGAGGCCATCTGCTCATAAACCACGCACAGACCCACACAAAAAAAATGCTACGAACGCGCTCGTGTCCTCAAAATTTCTAAAGGAGGTCTCATTGACCGTGTCAACTCCCAATACCTCATTTCTAATTTCCCACCCAAGTCTCAAAATGCATCCGAGTGTATTGGGGACCAAACCAGATATACACATAAGTTCTAAACGACCATCCAGACCTCTCAGAATCGACGAATTTTCGAAAGAGGTCCGTTTTACCCAAAAGTCAATTTTGGATCTACTCTTTTTCGCTAAAAGCTCATATTTCACAAAAAGTTGCCCGAATTAAGTCTAGACACCTCGAGAAGCGTGTCAACAATTTTTTCGGGTCAAAAGTGAGCTAATCAAGGCTCGGGAAGGGGCGGGAATGCTGAAAAGACTGTAACGACCAAATGAGTCATTACAAAATATATCTAAACATATTTTTAAGCCTAAATCAAAGAGCAAGATGAAGATTAAATTGTTTAGGGTTTCCAAGTGAGCTTTACACTTGCCTCCTCTTCTTGAAGATGCTTGGGTGGGTATTTTTAAGGTGGATTAACCTAGGAATTGAAGTGTTCTTGAATTTTGAGGTAAGATATCTTAGTTCCATGCTTATGAGTTTATTTGGTAATTATGTTTAGATTTGAGGGGAAGAAATTGGAGGAAAAGTTCAAATATGCATTTGATGATATTTTGGGTTGAAAATTAACTTGAAGCTATAATTATTAGCATGTTTTGAGCATAATTTTGTCATGAGGGATAATAATGGTGTTAAAGAAGTGTCGTATACAAGTATATAAGGGGTTGTGTTAAAGTTGTTGTTATGGATTGATTATGAAAAGATGTTTTGGGATTGAATTGAGTATAATGTGAATGTAATCTTGTAATTATGGAATTGTCGATGTTTTATTGTGTTTTCGGGAGTTGTTTTGAAGATTGGAGGAAGTAGAAGATATAAGGGAAATGTTGTTCGATTTTCATTAGCTTACCAATTATTCTAGTTTGACCATTAAGCATTTCAATGACTTACCCTTAGTGTGAATCATCTTGAATGTAGATTTACAAGCTCGAGAGGATAGGTTAAGTAAGTAAGGAGATGACAAGGTATGTTAAGGCTAACCCTTTATTTCTTATGGCATGATCACTTCGATATGAACATATATACAAATGTCCTCCATGATGACTCCATTTCTAGAAATTCTAAAACTTATAGCTCTTGCTGTTCTAATGATATTATTGAACTTTGTTTCATGATTCTTGATCTTGTTTATTGTTGTTGATCTCATCTTATGGTAATTGTTCTTTCAAGGTGAGATATGATGATGATGATAGTTCCATAATGAAAATCGGAGGTTTACCGACATTACGTCACTCCGATGGAGTTATAGCCTTTATTTGGGCTCTCATGCCTGCTTTATATATATGTAGCTATTTTCTCACACCGAGCCGTGCTACAGTCGGTTGGGTATGGCAGAAAGATGTGCACACCACTGAAGTGGGTACGTTATGATGTTATCCCAGATGCGGGATGCCTCGAACTTGAGATGATGATATGATGAGAACACCGAGCCTATATGGCCGGGTACAGTATTATATATGTATGTATGAAAATATTTTTTAAAAAAAGCTAAGCATGCATGATTGTTACACCCCTCGCTCTCATAGTAGTAGAGCCTATGATTTTCTAATCGGGTATGCCCTAGGAATTAAGACTCGTGTCTGAGTTTTGGAGATAAAAAGTGCCTTACCCCCTGTACAAGGGTACCAGCAGATATTCTTGGCGATTTATAGAGTTAGAAGTTGAATGAATCGAATTGACGCGATCTGAACCGAATCAGTAGAATTTGCAGAACACCCGTCATCGTCGACGGGTCGTCGACATGGTCAACGGACCATTGATGTGCGGCTTCAACAGGGTCCCGCTGCCTTACATCTACTGGCGTAGGTCGATGGAGCAAGTCGACAGATCGACAGGCCGTCGACCCTCTCGTCGAACCGGACCGCTGTAGCTTTTTGGCTTCCAAGTATAAATATAGGAGCCACGACCTTATTTCTTATTTTCCTTCATTCCAAATCAGAAAAACCCTAATATATTCTCTCCCAATATTTTTCATCATATTAGTGAAGATTTGACAAGACTCGGACCCCATAAACCCGAGCTTGTGAAGAAGAAGGTTGATTCTAGGGTTTCTTTAAGGTTATGAAGCTTAGGGAGTTGAAGTTGAAGTGATTCTTGGGATTTTTTACCCCTCAAGGTATGTAAATAATTTATACCCTTGTAGTTGAGTTTATTATCAAGAGTTTTAGTGATTTAAGTAACGAAAAGGTATTTGTGGGAGTGGTAAGTTGATGAAGGGAAAAATAGTGAATTGGGGTTATTTTAAGAGATGCTTGGAAATGGATTTAAATATATTTTGATATATCTATGTGTTGTCATCGTGTTGTGGGTATTGTGGTTGATGTTGGATTGAATGAGAAGTTGAAGAGCTGTTAAGCTTATAAGAAAAATGTTGCCCATAAATTGTCAAGCTCTATCCGTGTTTAAAATGATTAGTAAGCGAGGTAAATAGTCTAATTGAGGCCTATGTTATCTTAATTGTAGACTTACAAATTCGAGAGGTAGAAGTTGGACGATTGAGTATACTTCGAGGTACGTTAAGGCTATCTTTTCTTTCCTTTTGGCATGATCCAACAAGCGAGTAAGCGAGCTTCCATATTACTCTACTCTTAGAAGCATTAGAAGTACTTCAGTCTTTGATGGTCATGTACCCCGTTTATGAGTGATCCTTCTGTTCATTGGTCCAGTCATATGTAGCCAGCTCTGTGCATACAGTTTATTCATACATTACATTCATTATATATTTATGTACATTGACCCATGACCAGAAGGCGTTATATACACGAATATTAGATATATGTAAAGTATAAGAAGAGATATAGGCTTTATATACGCATTACCACTATGATGATGATATGAGAATCAGTACGCAAGTACCGCGGCGATGTATATGATGGCCGCGAGAGAGGCCGATATGATATGAGAAAAGAGAGAGGCGCTATATACGCACATATATCAGGCGTTATATACGCACACATATATAGATGTATGACTATCATTGATAGACATGAGTATGCATATTATGTGTCCGTAGGGCATTGTCAGTTATACAGGTTTATGCACATACAGGCAGATACTAGTTCATACAAGTACATGCAGTTAGTCCTTTCAGTTTATGAGTTCAGATCTTATCCATAATTCTTATGTATATATGTTGTTCTTATGCCTTACATACTCGGTACATTATTCGTACTGACTTTTCGTTGCTCGGGGGGCTGCGTTCATGCCCGCAGGTACAGGTAGACAGACAGGTGGTCCAGCTCAGTAGGACCTCTAGATGTAGCAGTGGTCAGTACGCTCCATTTAATCCGGAGCTGGAGTCGCTTTTTGGTATGCCACCCTTTTGAGATGTGTATGCATACGGGTTTGACGCGGCCCTGTCCCGTCCTTTCTACAGCTTTTATTCCAGTAGAAGTCTGTAGACAGTTGTATGTAGTAGTCAGATGATGTAGCCTTGTCGGCTTCTTTTCTTTTGTGTACAGTACATGTAGCAGCCTAGCTGGCTTGCACTGTTCTTAAGCATGTTGTATATATATGTAGATTGTACAAAGTTTTGATGTTTCTTTTTTATGAGATCAGTTTATTCCATTATGGGCCCTGATATTTACTAAGATTCTGCTATGAGTATAGGGTTGTTTGGTCGCTAAAGGTCAGACGCTCGTCACGACTCATCAGTTTGGGTCATGACAAAAGTGGTATCAGAGCAGTTCCGTCCTAGGTTATCTACAGACCGTGTCTGGTAGAGTCTTATTTATGGGCGTGTGGTGCACCAAACTTATAAACAGGAGGCTACAAGGCATTTAGGATGATGTTATTCTTTCTCTCTTAGATTGTGCGATAAAGACATGTGTTAAGCGCTCGCTTCTGATGAATTGTTCTGATTTCAGCGATGCCCCGCAAGAAAGCTACAGCTGCCCAAAAGGGCAAGAGAGTGACAGGTGAGGCCACTAGCTGTACTCGGCAGGATACGAAGGCCCAGGATGAGATCCAGAGTGAGGGGCCGTCTGAGACGTCGCATACCCCGCCTCCAGCACCTGCCCCAATTCCTCAGCCGGATGCACCAGGCCTGGATGTGAGGGATGCTATACAGTTATTAACTAGATAAGTAGTCACCTAGGCTCAGCGGTAGGGAGTCGGTGTTGACCAGGTAGATAGGACTGGTAGTTCGAGGGTTAAGACCTTCCTTGGGTTAGGTCCTCTAGAGTTTTCTGTGGTAAAGCAAAATATGGACCCCCAGGATTTCATTGATAGTATGCAGAGGACCTTGAGAGTTATACACGCGGATGAGGTTGAGTCGGTGGAGTTGGCTTCATATAGACTCCGGAATATTGCTATACAGTGGTATCAAACTTGGGAGTTATCTAGAGGAGAGAATGCCCCTCCAGCTGTTTAGCGAGAGTTCTCAGATGCTTTTATCTGCCATTATCTACCTCCTAAGGTCAGGCGAGCCGGCCGGACGACGGGTTCTTACGTATTCGAGGGCGATATGAGTGTCGGGAGTATTGCGTGTATTTTGATTCTATGGCCAGATATGCTCTAGCCATGGTAGCTGAGATGGAGGACAGGGTTCATCATTTTGTGGCTGGTCTAGGGTCACATTTGATAGATGCTTGTACGGCTGCTGCACTATAGCCAAACATGGATATCTCCCGTATACAGGCATATGCACAGAATCTGATAGATCACAAGCGTCAGAGAAGGAAAGATCGTGATCGTGACAGGGGCCATGGCAAGAGGGCCAGGACTTTAGAGATCGAGGGTGAGCCTAGAGGAGGAAAGAGATCGCAGTATTCCCAATATTCGTTCTATTCAGCAGGGAGTGCACCTCTGCGATTTTCAGGTCCGAGGTTTGATGCCTTTTTATTCCGGAGCGGGCCAGAGTTCTAGAGCGTCAGGCTCTCAGTCCCTACCAGAGTCAGGCCATATGAGGCCTCTTTTGCCGCGGTGTACCCAGTGTGGCAAGTTACATGTAGGTCAGTGTCGGCTGGGCTTAGATGGTTGCTATGCTTATGGGCAATCAGGCCACAGGATGAAGGAGTGCCCGATGGGGGTTGGTAAGGGTATGGTTTAGCCTATAGGGTCTGTGGCTAGCTCTTCTTCTGCAGTGCGCCCTTCAGGGCAAGTTTTTTAGATGCCAGCAGGGCGAGGTAGAGGGAGAAGTGGAGCATCCAGCTCGAGCGGTCATCAGCACCGCGTGTATGCATTGGCTAGTAGACAGGACCGCGAGACATCTCCTGATGTTGTTACAGGTATATTATGACTTTCCTCCCATGATGTTTATGCCTTTGATTGATCCAAGTTCCACTTTATCATATGTTACGCCCTTTGTTGCCGGCAAATTTGGGATAGAGCCCGAGTTGATTAAACCTTTTGAGGTGTCTATGCCAGTTGGTGATCCGATTATAGCTAGGCGAGTATATCGAGACTGTGTTGTTATAGTTTGTGACCGCCATATCGTAGCAGACCTGATTGAGTTAGATATAATTGATTTTGATGTTATTATTGGCATGGACTGGTTGGCTTCCTATTATGCTAATGTTGATTGCAGAACAAAGATAGTTCGATTCCAGTTTCCAGGCGAGCCAGTCCTAGAGTGGAAGGGCAATGCTGCTTCGCTTAGGGGTAGGTTTATTTTCTACCTTAAGGCAGAGAAGATGATCAGGAAAGGATATATTTTTCACCTAGTTCGAGTTCAAGATGTGCAAGCAGAGTCACCGACTCTTCAGTCTGTTCCTGTGGCTAATGAGTTCCCAGACGAGCTTCTAGGCATTCCCCCAGAGAGGAAGATTGATTTCACTATTGACCTATTGCTAGACACTCAGCCAATATCTATCCCTCCTTATAGGATGGCACCTGCAGAGTGAAACAATTGAAGGAGCAATTAAAGAATTTGCTCGAGAAGGGCTTTATTAGGCCTAGTATATCGTCATGGGGAGCGCTGGTGTTATTTGTAAGAAAGAAGGATGGCTTCTTGCGAATGTGTATTGATTACAGGCAATTGAATAAAATGACTATAAAGAACAAGTATCCGCTCCTGAGAATCAATGATTTATTCGATCAGTTGCAAGGCGCTAAATATTTCTTGAAGATAGACTTGAGATCAGGATATCACCAGGTCAGGGTAAATAAAGAGGACATTCCGAAAATGGCATTCCGGACTAGATATGGCCACTATAAGTTTCGTGTTATGCCGTTCGGGCTAACTAATGCCCCAGCCGTATTCATGGATTTAATGAATCGTGTATTCAGGCCCTTTCTAGATTTGTTCATGATTGTGTTCATAGATGATATTCTGGTTTATTCATCGTCAGAGGCTGATCATGCAGAACATCTACGGACAGTGCTTTGAATTCTTTGAGGTAAAAAGTGGTATGCCAAGTTTTCTAAGTGTGAGTTCTGGTTGAATTCTGTGACTTTTCTGGGTCACATTATTTCGGAGGAAGGCATTAGAGTGGATGCCCAAAAGATTGAGGCTGTGAAGAATTGGCCAAGGCCCATGGCACCAATAGAAATACGTAGTTTTATGGGCTTGGCAGGTTATTATAGAAGGTTTGTAGAAGGATTTTCCTCTCTTTCAGCCCCATTGACTAAGTTGACTCAGAAATCAGCTAAGTTCCAATGGACAGATGCTTGTGAGCAGAGTTTTCAGACGTTGAAGGATAAGTTGACTTCAACACCAGCTTTGACTCTTTCAGAAGGAGCAGATGGCTATATGGTATATTATGACACTTCAGGTATTGGATTGGGCTATGTGCTGATGCAGCACGGTAAGGTTGTCGCTTATGCTTCTAGACAGTTGAAGAAGCACGAGAAGAATTATCCAACCCATGATCTTGAGTTAGCCGCAGTGATTCATGCCTTGAAGATATGAAGGCACTACTGATATAGTGTCCATATTGATATCTATACTGATCATAAGAGTCTCCAGTACATCTTTAAGCAGAGGGACTTGCACTTGCGTCAGAGGCGATGGTTAGAGTGGTTAAAAGACTATGATGTGGATATTCTGTACCATCCCGGGAAAGCTAATGTAGTAGCCGATGCCCTTAGTCGTAAATCTATGGGTAGCTTGTCACACGTGCCACTAGAGAGAAGAGAAATGATCCGTGAGGTTCATCGATTAGCTAGCCTCAGAGTTCGATTAATAGATTCAGATGATGCAGGAGTTACTGTTGAAGACACAGCAGTATCATCCTTGGTAGTAGAGATAAAGGAGCGTCAGTATGAGGATCTTATTTTAGTTCATTGCTGAGGTACATCACCTCAAAAAGAAAAGACCTCCTTTGTGATTACAGGTGATAGAGTACTCAAGTATCGAGGCAGATTATGTGTCCCTAATATTGCAGGGCTCCGACAACAGGTTATGGGGGAGGCACATTACTCCCGCTATTTTATTCATCCAAGCTCAACAAAGATGTACCATGATCTCAAAGAAGTTTATTGGTGGGATGGCATGAAGAGAGATATAGCAGAATTTGTTGCTCAGTGTCCAAATTGCCAGCAGGTCAAAATAGAGCACCAGAAGCCCGGAGGTCTATTGCAGGCTATGGAGATTCCGTCATGGAAGTGGGAGGTAATTAATATGAACTTTATTACAGGGTTGCCCTGTACTCAGCGGAATCGTAATTCGATATGGGTCATAGTTGATAGGCTTACAAAGTCAACTCACTTTCTGCCTGTCAGAACTACTTATCCAGCCGAGGATTATGCAAAGCTTTATCTTAAGGAGATTGTACGACTTCATGGTGTTCCTACATCCATTATTTTAGATAGGGGAGCATAGTTCATAGCTAAATTTTGAAAGTCTTTTCAGCAAGGATTGGGGACTCAAGTGAGTCTTAGTACTGCATTTCATCCGCAGACCAATGGACAAGCAGAGCGTACCGTACAGACCCTTGAGGATATGCTTAGAGCCTGTGTACTTGACTTTCATGGCAGTTGGGATGATTATTTGCCTCTTATCAAGTTTGCATACAACAACAGTTACCATTCCAGTATTCAGATGCCTCTTTATGAAGCCTTATATGGGCAGAGATGCAGATCGCCCATAGGATGGTTCGATATCGGGGAGAATCAGTTAGCAGGCCCAGACTTAATTCAGCAAGCAGTTGATAAGGTGAAAGTGATTAGAGAGAGTTGTTAACAGTTCAGAGTCGACAGAAATCCTACGCGAATAATCGGTGACGCAAGCTAGAGTTTGAGATAGGAGATTCGGTGTTCTTGAAAGTTTCGCCTATGGAGGGAATGATGAGGTTTGGCAAGAAGGGTAAGTTGAGCCCTAGATATATTGGACCATATAAGATCATTTGTACAGTAGGCACAGTGACATATGAGCTAGAATTGCCTTCTGAGTTAAAGTCGATACATCTAGTATTTCATGTATCTATGTTTCGTAAATGTATCGGAGATCCTTCAAGAGTTGTATCAGTAGATAATATCCAAGTGACCGAGCAGTTATCATACAAAGAGGTTCCAGTGGCTATATTGGACAGGCAGGTCCGTCCGCCGCGGACCAAGGATGTAGCCTCCGTTAAAGTCTTGTAGAGGAATAAGAATGTTGAGGAAGTGACTTGGGAAACAGAAGAGGCAATGAAGACTGAGTACCCACATTTGTTCCCAACAGTACAGGAGGTTCAGTCTGAGGCATCATCGCCTCCAGGTATTATCTCCTTTCAGTTATCGTGATTGGTTGTGTGAGGCCATGGTATTGTATGTTGTAATATGTAGCCCTGTGTGGCATTATTTTGGGTTGCTGTGTGCAGGACGGATTGGTATAAGTACAGGGGAAACTCTGCCGAAATTTTTATAACCTAGGATTGTTCGAACATTCGGGGACGAATGTTCCTTAGGGGGGGAGGGGAGAATTATACAACCCTCGCTCTCGTACTAGTAGAACCTATGATTTTCTAGTCGGGTATGCCCTTGGAATTGAGACTCGTGTCTGAGTTTTGGAGATACAAAGTGCCTTACCCTATGTACAAGGGTACCATCAGATATTCCTGGCGATTTATAGAGTTAGAAGTTGAACGAATCGAATCGATGTGATCTGAACAGAGTCAGAAAAATCTGCAGAACACCAGTCATCGTCGATGGGAGTCCCACATCCTTGCATCTGCAGGTGCAGGTCGACGGAGCAAGTCAAACCGGACCGCTGTAGCTTTTTGGCTTCCAAGTATAAATGTAGGAGCCACGACCTTATTTCTTATTTTCCTCCGTTCCAAATCAGAAAAACCCAAATATATTCACTTCCAATATTTTTCATCATATTAGTGAAGATTTGACAAGACCGGACCCCGTAAACCCGAGCTTGTGAAGAAGAAGGTTGCTTCTAGGGTTTCTTCAAGGTTGTGAAGCTTAGGGAGTTGAAGTTGAAGTGATTCTTGGGATTTTTGACCCCTCAAGGTATGTAAATGATTTCTACCCTTGTTTTTGAGTTTATTATCAAGAGTTTTAGTGATATAAGTAAAGAGACGGTATTTGTGGGAGTGGTAAGTTGATGAAGGGCAAAATAGTGACTTGGGGTAATTTTAAGAGATGCTTGGAAAAGGATTTAAGTATATTTTGATATATATATATATGTGTTGCCATCGTGTTGTGGGTATTGTGGTTGATGTTGGATCGAATGAGAAGTTGAAGAGTTGTTAAGCTTATAAGGAAAATGTTGCCCATAAATTGTCAAGCTCTATCCGTGTTTAAAATTATTAGTAAGCGAGGTAAATAGTCTAATTGAGGCCTATGTCAACTTAATTGTACACTTGCAAATTCGAGAGGTAGAAGTTGGGCGATTGAGTATACTTCGAGGTATGTTAAGGCTATCATTTCTTTCCTTTGGCATAATCCTATGGTATGATCTAACAAGTGAGTAAGCGAGCTTCCATATTACTCTACTCTTAGAAGCATTAGAAGTACTTCAGTCTTTGATGTTCATGTACCCCGTTCATGAGTGATCCTTCCGTTCATGGGTCCAGTCTTATGTAGCCAGCTCTGTGCATACAGTTTATTCATGCATTACATTCATTATATATTTATGTACATTGACCCGTGACCAGAAGGCGTTATATAAGTGAATATTAGATATATGTAAAGTATGAGAAGAGATATAAGCGTTATATTCGCATTACCACTATGATGATGATATGAGAATCAGGCTGCAAGTACCGCAGCGATGTATATGATGATGGCCGCAGAGAGGCCGATATAATATGAGAAAAGAGATAGGCGCTATATATGCACATATATCAGGCATTATATACGCACATATATATAGATGTATGACCATTATTGATAGGCATGAGCATGTATATTATGTGCCGCGTTGGGCATTGTCCGTTATACAGGTTTATGCAGATACAGGCAGATACTGGTTCATACAAGTACATGCAGTTAGTCCTTTTAGTTTATGAGTTCAGATCTTATCCATGATTCTTATGTATATATGTTTTTCTTATGCCTTACATACTCGGTACATTATCCGTACTTACTCTCCGTTGCTCGGGGGGCTGCGTTCGTGCCCGTGGGTACAGGTAGACAGACAGGTGGTCCAGCTCAGTAGGACCTCTAGATCTAGCAGTGGTTAGTATGTTCCATTTGATCCGAATCTGCAATCAGTTTTGGTATGCCACCCTTTTGAGATATGTATGCATACGGGTATGACAGGGCCCTGTCCCCTCCTTTATATAGCTTTCATTCCAGTAGAGGTCTGTAGACAGTTGTATGTAGTAGTCAGATGATGTAGCCTTGTCGGGTTCTATTCTTTTGTGTACAGTACATGTAGCAACCCTAGTCGGCTTGCAATCGTTCTTCGCATGTTGTGTATATATGCAGATTGTACACAGTTTTGATGTTTCCCTTTTATGAGATCAGTTTATGCCATTATGGGCCCTGATATTTAGTAAGATTCTGATGTGACTATATGGGTGTTTAGTCGCTAGAGGTCAGACGCTCGTCACGGCTCATCGGTTTGGGTCGTGACAATGATATCTATCTTAAGAGGCATCCAGAGGTACAAATTGATCTCTTTATCTTATGTTATCTTCATCCTTCCATTATGTTGTTACTCATGCCTTATATACTCGGTACATTATTCGTACTAATGTCCTTTTGCTTGTGGACATTGCGTTCATGCCTACAAGTAAACATGGAGACGACGCAAACTCATAGGCTTCCATCTCAGCTTTGGTACAGGAGCACTCCGCTTGTTCTGGAGTTGCAGTCCAGTTGGTATGGTTCTTTCGTGTACATATGGGTATGACGGGGTCCTATCCCGTCCTTATTATGTTATGCATTCCAGTAGAGGCTCGTAGATAGATATGTATAACTAGACGCTCTGTGACCTTCTTGGTCCCTCTTGTGTTGTATTATTATTTTGGTAACCTTGTCGGCTCAAGAACTTGAGACCAGCTTGATGACATATATATGTATATTATATTTTGGGTTTGTTTCCCATACAGTTTATGATATTTATGAGTTAGCATGATGGCCCACTCAGGTATGGATATGAGATGTATGTACGTGTTGTGGTGCTCGGTAGGTTAGCTCTGGGTGCCCATCATGGCCCTCTAGTTGGGTCGTGACAAAAACGACTTGGATGTTCATTCAATCAGTCATACTATATAAGATGTGGCTAGGGCAGGAGATTTATCCCCTAAAACAGATGGAGAAATTCTTAGGAAGGGGAAAGAAAAAATCCAACAGAGATACTAGTTTTCCCTCAAGTGGTGGAGTTCAAAACAAAAAGAACTGTTAATAAATCTAAAATTTGATGATAAAGGCTATCGCATGGAATATTAGATCAGTTTACACAATGGAATCATTCACAAGGTTGATTAATATGCATCAAAAATGACATTTTGGAGTCATTGGTTTATTAGAACCATTTCAGGATGCAGACAAACATGAGCTATACAAAAGGAGACTAGGAATACAAAATGCTCCAGTCCACAGTTCTGGGAATATCTGGGATTTTATTAATGATGTGTTTGAAGTGAATACAGTGGTGGATCATCCTCAACAATTAACTCTCAGACTAATAATTCAAGGAAGTCAAGACGAAATGGTGATTTCTTTGATCTATGCTGAATGTACTCGGGCTGAAAGTTTAGATTTGTGGGAATCATTAGAAGATTTGGCCTCAACTTTAACTTGTCCTTGCATGATAGGAGAAGATTTTAATGTCATTACTTCTAAAGAGGAACATTTTGGAGGATTACTAGTCACTATGAATGAAGTCCAGGACTTCAAAGGTTGCATCCAAAACTGTGGAGTAGTAGATTTGTGTTTTAAAGGAAGTAAATTCAGATTATGGAATGGTCAAACTGAAGATGGTTGTATATTTAAGAGGCTAGACATGTGTTTGGGGAATCAGGCCTTGCAAGATAAATATCTTTGGTCCGGAGATTTCACACTTAATCAGGAATGGATCTGACCATGCTTTATTATTGATATCATATTAAGGGGAAGTTGAAATCTTCAAGAAACATTTTAAATTTCTCAATTTTTGGGCTAAACATGAGTCCTTTTTTGATACAGTGAAGACAAATTGGGAAGCAGATTTTATGGCTAATCCTTTCACTATTTTTCACCATAAACTGAAAAAGGTGAAAGCTGCTTTGACTCAATGGAGTAAAAGCACTTCTGGGAATGTTTTTAAGGAAATAGAGAGTTTGGAGGATCTGATTAAAGTTCATGAAATTCAATTTGAACTCCAACCTACATCATCAAATAGAGAGAGTTTGCATAGGTTTAAGCTGATTTGAATAGATATTTGCATTTGGAAGAAGAGTTCTGGAAACAAAATGAAGGAATGCAGTAGTTTCAAGATGGGGATAGATATACCAGATTTATTCATGTTTATGTCCAAGGAAGATTGAAAAGGCTACAGTTGAAGAGAATACAGGATAATAATGGTATATGGAGTGAAACAAAGGAAGAAATATCTGAAGAGGCTATCAGGTTCTACAGAGATCAATTTACCAAAGAGGAGGACCCTACTGATTTTGAGATTCTGGATCATGTTTCACAGTTAGTCAAGAAGCACAGAATAGTTTTATAAGGGAAATTCCAACTGAAGAATAAGTGAGAAAAGTGGTATTCCGTTTGAATGGGGAGAGCGTAAGTGGACCAAATGGTTTCACTGGAGTTTTTTTATCAATCTAGTTGGGAAATCATCAAAAAAGATGTAACAAATATGGTTAAGGCTTTTTTCTGTGGTGCTGAATTGCCAAGATTTATTACTCATACTAATTTGTTTTTATTGGCCAAGAAGGATATCATCAATACCTTCTCAGACATGAGACCAATTAGTTTAAGTAATTTTAGAAATAAAATTTTTTGAAGGCTGATTCATGAAAGAATGGTGGAAGGATTATCAGAGATTATTTCTCTGAATCAGGCTGGGTTTGTACAGGGGAGGAGTATAGTTGAAAATATTTTACTCACCCAAGAAATAATTTCTGATATCAGGCTGAGAACTAAGACTGCAAATGTTATTAGGAAGTTAGACAAGGCTAAAGTATATGATAAGGTGTCTTGGTTGTTTTTGACCAAAGTTTTGAGAACTCTATGCTTTTCTGAGAGATCAATAGACATGGTGTTCAGATTGGTCAGTAACAATTAGTATTCAGTTCTAATTAATGGGCAACATCAGGGATTTTTCCAATCTTCTAGAGGGGTCAATGTTATATCCCGTACTTTGTATGTTGGAATATTTTAAGTTGGTTGCGACAAGTTATGGGCAAGACTTTTAATTTCCGGTTTTGTTGATTTTGTGTTAATGTACAAGTTGTATATTCATCTTTCCATTGGCATGGAGTGTTAAGGGTAAATTTGGAATAAAGAAAAATTTGGGGTTAAAAGTGAATTATGAAAAGTTAAGCATTTCATGAAAATTAAGGGCTAGAAGTGAAATAAATATTTCATGAAAATGGCCAAAAATAGCCAAGTGGCCGTGCATAGTGGAGTGGGCCATGGGCCACATGTTCTAATGGGCCACATGTGCTAATTATATAAGTGCATATTAGATGACAATTGACCATATTCATCATCTTTTTCACCTTAGAAGCTTAGAGAGAAATCAAGAAACTTGGAGAAAAAAATAGGGCACCATTCGGCCATGGAGAGAAAAAAGGTGAAGACCAAAAATAGCCATAAAAAAATTATTTCTTTCTAGCAAACCCCCTAATTGAAGGGTCCTTGTTAACGTGGAGTTGTTATTTGAGGCGACAAACCGCTCGTTTTCATCTTTTGCTAACCTAAGTCAAGTTGTGAAGTTGAGAAAAATGTAAGGTTTAATCTTGCTTTTATATGTTGTGGATGGTTTATGTGTGTTGTAGTATGTAAAGATGGATGAAATTCATGAAATATTGTATGTTGGGGTTTGGCCGTGTGTAGTGTGTGTTGTGTAGGAACGATGGATTAATTGTATTTAGCATGTTTGGGTGTTGTTGTAGTGTGTGGAAATGGATAGAAATTATGGAAGTTGTGTGTTGATGTTGTGGCCGAAAATGGGTTGTCTTGTATGGCAAGGAATGAACAAATTCTATATGGTATTTTAGTTGTTGTTAATATGGATTCTATGATGATAATGAGAGGTTAATGATTCAAATTGAAGTTATAGTTATTTGCGGCTTGTTATGGAAGCTAATGAAATTTTTGTATAGTTTCTTGAATTTATGGAAGTAATGTTATGAACGTATGGATTGATAATTTAGTTTATGAGTTTTGGAAGAAAGAAATATGTTAAAGTTGTTCATGTTGAGTGGGGAAGGTTTCGGGTTCCATGATGCATTGGTTGGATGATTTGAATATTTTGTGAATTGTTTAAAGAGTTCTTGAATATTATTTGAATAGTTTGGATTAGTACTTGAACGTGTGAATATTTATGTTGGTTTGATCATATGCGGTTGATTTGAATGAAAATGAAATATCGTCGAATTATATAGAAAAGAGTTACTAATGTTAGAATGCGTTTTGAATCACTTATTGATGTTGTTGGAATGGTTGTTGGTATTGTTGTTGATAATATTGGCCGATTGAATTCTCGGGGATGCTGTGTTTATAGGGGAAATGCTGCCCAAATTTCTGTAAATAAAGTGCGAGTTTGGAATTGGATTCTTCGATGCTTATGACTAATGGTTGATGCCTAATGACGTTATTGTAGATTTTGAGAAGCCGAGGATTAAGTTTGGATTAGCGTAGGAAGCGGGCGAGGTATGTAAAGCTTACCTTTCCTTCTTTTGGCATGTCTTAGATATGAGTAAGATATGATATGTTATGAGCCTTGGGGGTAACTCTATTCTTAAATTCCGAACATGTTTATGATTCATACTTGTTTCTTGATGTTCGCATTTTGATACGGTCGGATTATGGTCCTTATGTCTTCCGTATGATTGGATTTTAAAAGTTGCATAAAAAGTTTTGTTTTTAAAAGAGTTTTGTTCCTAAACGATTCCGAAACTACGAACGACCGTAACTTTCAAGAAAAGGCTCGGATCGCCTTGATATCTTCGCAAATGATTTCATGACGAGTAATGACTTTAATTTTCATTGGCGGGCCCGGATTGGGTTGACGCTCGTCCGTGGGTCCCGCGACTTTCCTTTGTTTGGTTCTAACGACCTATTTTTGAAAGAACTTAAAATGACAATCTTTCCGACCCCCGAGTATGGTTACTTACTTATCTGTTGAGTCTGAAATGATGATTCGTATGCTTATGATTTCGATACGTAACTATGGTTTCTGAAGTTCAGTTTGATATGTTCCCAAGTGATATTCGGAAGAAAATCTGATTTGACTATGGTTTTGGCTTTTAAACGAGAGTTCGTTTTGATCATTCTGTTGAGTCTGTGATGATGTCTGATATGTATATGATTTCCCACGATTCTGCTCGTGCATTCTGTTATTACCTCTTTCGCCGGTATGTTATCGTGCGCACTATGCTATATTCCGAAGTATGATGTGTTTTCCGAAGTATGATGTGATATGATATATGATGTGATATGGAGTATGATGTGTTCGGAGGTATACAATATTCCGAAGTATGATGTGTTGTGGCGCCCGGATGGAGCCGGCGACCACGTTAATCCTCCGGGTCCCATTATGGACCGCGTGTGATGATATGATATGGTATATGATGATATGATGTGATATATGATGATATGATGATTCGTTTGCCGAGTCCCTCGGCTCGGAGGGCGGGACACGTTATATGTTATATGTATGTATTCGAAATATGATCGGTTGGTTTCGATCCGGTGGTGGGGCAAACCCGGTGGTGGGGCAAACCCATAGTGGGCAAACCCAATGGTGAGGTAAAATTCCACATTGGTTTAGGCAAATCCCACATTGGTTTAGACAAATCCTGTTTGGTTTAGGCAAACCCCACATTGGTTTAGGCAAATCCCACATTGGTTTAGGCGAATCCCACATCGGTTAATGTCAGCTCATATGATAAGTTATGGTGTTATGATGTGTCCGGTTCGCCGAGCCCCTTTCGGCCGGGAACCATGTATAAGTTATGATGCTATGATGTGTTACGGTAAGCATATGATGATTATTCGCTTATGTCACTCAGTCCCATTATGGGCCGGATATGATACATGACATGGATATGCATGATTTGTATTTCAGGAGTATGTATTTTGACATTCTGATTATTATATTTGTCTTCTGTACCTCTGATGTACGATTTGTGTTTCAGATACAAGCATTTTGGTATTCTGGTTATTATGCTTACTTTCTGTACTCCTTACTTCGATCATGACCTCGGTTTCTGTATGAGATGCTTTACATGCTCAGTACATATTCGTGCATCGACCCCTTTTCGGGGGTTGCGTTTCATGCCGCAGTATATACGTCTGCATTTGCGAAGATGTCCAGCTTGATTGGCGAACTCCACTTCCTCCCGGAGTGCTGCCGAGTCAGAGTGCTTATGTTATGATATCTGGAGTTATGTTAGAGACTTTGCAGACAGTGTCGGGTGTATGATATGTCAGATTTGTTTTGCAAGCGGCTATATAAGCCGATGTATTGTTGTGCATTATATTACAGATTTCATACGATTGCAGACTTTATTTGATTTGGAAAAGATGAAAAGCATGTTTGTTTTCGAAATTTTTTCACTATGTGCTTATGTCATGTTTTGCGAGCCCAGCGTGATTATGAGTATTACGAAAGTCAGCGGGTTCGCTCGGCCCTAGGTAAGGGTCGGGTGCCCATCACGCCCTATCGGAAATTAGGGTGTGACAGTCAAACCAGGGGATCCTTTATCTCCTACTCTATTTATTTTGATTGCTAACGTTTTGACAAGAAATCTCAATGCTTTGCATCAGGTTCCACAGTTTAAAGGGTATGGGATGCCTAAATGAAGTCCTAAGGTTATCCATCTAGCCTATGCTGATGACATGGTCATTTTATCTTCAGCAGATGTGTTATCCTCACAGTTTATTATGGAAGTTTTGAAGAAATATGAACAACATCAGGACAGAAGATCAAAAGGAAAAGAGGGTTACTTACATGCATAAGAATGTGCCTAATGATGTAAGCATTACAGTGTAAATAGTCACATGAATTGGCAAAAAGGATTTTCATTTCACCTACCTAGGTTGCCCTATTTATCATAGTAGGAGGAAGAGGAAAGATTTTTTTCACTCATTTTGATGAAAATAATGAATAGGCTTCAGAGTTGGAAAGAAAAAATGTTATCATTTGGAGGTAGAGCTATTCTTATAAAATATGGTTTATAAAGCATGCTAATACGCCTTTTATCTGTAGTTAACCCCCCTATAGGTGTCATTAACCAAATGCATAAAATGTTTGCTCAATTGTTTTGGAGTAACACTGTGGGAGGAAAGAGCTGGCCTTGGGTCTCTTCGAATAAACTTTGTGTGCCAGAAATTGAAGGGGGTTTAGGGTTTGGATCCTTTCAGGATGTATCTTTTGCATTATTTTGCAAGACGTGGTGGATTCTTAGGACTAAGCCTTCCTTATCGAGTGCTTTCTTGATCAATAAATATTGTAGAAAGGAAAGTCCTATGATAGTACCATGGAAGAATGGATCTCAAACATGGAAGAAGATGCTTCAAGCTAGAGATTTAGTTGAACATAAAATTTGGTGGCAAATAGGAATGGGTAATTTGCAATTTTGGTTTGATAACTAGACAGGAATGGGACCTCTATACTAAGTGGAGAGATATGATGACACTATTCAAAATGTTTCAGAATTGGTGGTGGAGGGACAATGGAATGAGGAGAGGTTGGCTGATTTATTACCAGCATTGTTCAACATGTTCTTAATAAATTCAAACCAGCAAATTAGACAAAGGGGAATGGATAAACCATGGCGGATTCTGGATGCGACAGGAGAGTTTACTGTTAAATCAGCCTGGGAGTACATTAGATTGAGAGGACAAATAATGGAGGCTTATAAGTGCATGTGGATAAAGGGACTGCCTTTCAAAATCTCCTTTTTCCTATGGAGATGCTGGTATGTGGATGATGTTCTGAAGAAAATACAATACAATATGGCATCCAAATGTTGGTGTTGTTCAAATCCTTTGGAGGAGACAACCCAACATTTACTTGCCACATCTTACTCAGCTAACAGGACTTAGTCCTATTTTTCTTCATTTGCAGGTATGAACATGGAAGATTTTCCATTACAACAAAGAATAGTGAAATGGTGGACAACACTAGTTTTAGGGAGAATGAAACAACTTTTTCAGGCTGTCCCTGCTATCATTATTTAGGAGTTGTGGAAGAGAAACATCGAGGCAAGAAGTCAGTTGGCAGAGTCATTTACTAAGTTTTTGCAACAATTCAAAAATTGGTAAAGACTAGAAATCCATCAATAGCACAGGTGCCTAGCACATAGAGTGATATGATACAAATGCTAGAGGGAGGAGGAACTCAAATCAAGATCCCAAAGGTAATCTGGGAATTTCCTCCAGAAGGATGGTTGAGTTGTACCACTGATGGGCATTGAGAGGAAATCCTGGTAGAAGTTCCTATGGTTTTTGTTTTAAGAAATTTAGATGGGGATCTAATATATGCCTATAGCAAAAGATATTGGAATCACTACCAACACTGAGGCAGAGATAAGGGCTATCATAGAGGCTTTGCAATTTCGTAAGAATAACCATTTGGACCACATCTTGATTCAGACTGATTCACGAATGATCTAAAAAATTCTTGAAGAAGGTTGGAAGCCTCCATGAATATAGCACCATGGGTGGATGAGATACAGGAAATAAGAAATATTATGGAGATTAAGTTCAATCACATTTTGAGAGAAGGTAATCAGCTAGCAGATGCATTGGCAAATTAAGCTCAAGATAACGGTTCTTTCCAATGTCAAAATTTTCAGGAATTGGAAGTGGACAAGAGGAGGATTCTAAATAGTGACAAATCTCATATTCTCTATTTGAGAATCAGATCAAACAGGGTTATGGAACATGAACCAGACACCATACTTGAGAATCAATCAAACAGGGTTATGGAACATGAACCAGACACCATACTTGAGAATCAGGAGATGATGTGGATGAAAATTGAAGTTGACTGGGAAAGAGAACATCCTTACATTCAAATCCTATGGGAGGAGAATGGGAAGCATTTTTTCTACAAACTGCTTGTTATTATTTGCAGGTTCTGGACAAATTACAGAACAACAACATAACAACCTCAGCCATAAACAAGGCAAAGCTATCTTAGGAGCAGTTTGTAGCAATAAACAACATGTCAAGAGGTCTCAAAGCAATTATAGACATATTAGTAACTTCATTTTTAACATGTACATGAGATGAATGTCTTATTTGTGGTATTAGCATCAAAGGATGCTCATTCAAATAGAAAAACATCAAGTGAACACAAATGGAAAGTAAAGAGTACAGGAGCTAGCATCAAACATCATGGTCAAGGTATTCAGAATACATATAAACACGGTATTTGATTCAGTTTTAATCTTGTAAATTTGGTGAATGTCTTATTTGTGGTATTAGCATCAAATGGTGCTCATTAAAATGGACAAACATCAAATTTATACACATTAAAATTAAGTAATACAGGAGTAAGCAGCAAAAATTATGGTCAAGGTAATCAGAATAAACATAGTCACAATCTTTGCTTCAGTTTAATCATGTAAATGGGTTGAATGTCTTATTTGTGGTATTAGCATCAATTGGTGCTCATTCAAATAGACAAACATCAAATCTACAAAGAATGAAATTACGCAATATAGGACTAACCAACAAACACCATGGTCAAGGAGATAACAAACACCATGGTCAAGGAGATATATATTCTCAAGGTCAACATCGTAGAAGGGGACTAAGATGCTAGAAAGGACAAAAACTAGAGCTAAGAGATCAACTTACAAGACTGAACAGAGTTGAAAATGTCAAGAGAAGCTCTTTCTTAGCTCGATGGATGTTTGAAGTAGCAGATTTCACCATGCGGAAGGTTTCCAAGGTTAGAAATTGTAGATTCAAGTCAAGAATGGCAACAAAAAGTTAGAAATCAATGGAAAGGAGAAATCGAGTTGAAGAACAACAATTGGGGATTTACCTGAAGGTGTTGATTCGAGTAGATGAAGAACATTTCCACACCTAGAGGTGCGAATCAGAACGGAACCATCAAAGAAACAACAGTGGACCTCTTCATCACCTTCACACCACTGACAGGGAGGAACAACAGAGAGAAATGTGGATGAAGAAAGAGAATAGGCTTCGATTTTTTAGGGTTTCAATTAGGAAAGGAGTATAATTTTTATTTGTTTTGTGTTTTTTTAATTTTCTGCATTTCCTTTTTGGGACTGCTCTAATTTTGGGTCGGGCCATTTGAACCTCTTTAATTTTTGCTCAACAATAAAAAGACTACATGGACAAAATTGGATTAAAAAAAAGTTCCGATGGTAATTTATAACTTAATTGGATGGCTTGGAGGAGTCCCAAGAGGCTCAGGAGTGATTTAGATGCTTGAGTTGCATTCTAGTAGAATTTAAAGGTAAGAGTAGACCACGGTCAAATAGTTGACTTAATGAGTCTCGATGCATGATTTGAAAGTTCCAAGAGGTTTGAATGATAATTTGGGACTTGTCCACAAGTTTTGGTTAGATTCTAATGAGTCTCGGATAGGTTTTGATCATGTCACTTTCGTGTTTGATGTTTAGACATTGTTTTGAGCATAAACAGTGCCATATTACGCAAATGATATCTAAATTGTGTTTATATTAAACCATTAGATCTGTATCGTGATTTCGGAAGCATAGTAAGAAGAATCATCAAATTCGAGGTTGTTGATTTATGGTCATTTTACCTTGACAGGTTGTTGATGGTATTGATGCATCCATAAAAGCGATATTGGTTGCAAATGCAAATACCACATAACTGGCTATTGGTCCACAAATGCGAAGACCGCAAAATCAGCTATGTGTCCAAAATGCTGCAACAACAGGTATTAAAAATCTAACTTCGCCCTCATTCTTCAAAATCGATTTTTTGGAGTTCTAGAGTTATTTGGGCGATTTTCACAGTGATCTTCTCGTTTCAATATGGGAATTAGAATCGAACATCAATTTTTATAGTTCAACTTGATTACATGCAATCATTAGTGAATTAATTCGTATTTTAGTTGGGGATTTTAACCCTAAAACATAAGAAATTTAAATTTATGGATTTGGAGGTCGATTCGAAGTCGTTTTGGGCTGAAATTTCAGATATGAATTACCTAAGGAATGGTTAACCCTATTTTGGAAGAAATTTCCGGTTTTAACTCTAGGGGCTCCGTTTGACTTTTTAGTCTAAATTATTTTATATAGTAATATGGATATCGTTGGACTTGTTTAACTTCGTAGAGTACTATTTTAATTATATTGAACTAGTTAGATGAATTAGAACGCAGTAGGGCTTCCGAAAGATTTTAAGCTTGGCTCGAATCTAGATAAGTTAAGCTTTGACCCCAATTGGAGGAATATTTTTGCTAATTACATAATAATAATAAGGGTTAAGAGTAATGAGGGGTTCCGTATTCATGAGGTAATGAGTACTTATACGGGTATGGGTGTCATATTATGGGTACTTAGCCGATTATGTGATAACTTATGTGATTGATTGATGAAATCCATGAATGCTGAAGTATACTTTGACTGAGTAGAAAGATGATTATCATGATTAATTGATTATGCGTTTTTCCAGTATATATGCCTCATGAGTGCATATGATATTCATGCTTTTATATGAAAATTCAGATCTAGATTTTGTGATAAATGGTAAGGTGATGGTCTGGTGGGCTGGTTGATTTAATTGTTTGACATTCATACTTTCATACATATGTCATGCATATTAAATTTGATGATTTATATGGTTTCGAATAAAGTGATGTTATTTTAGCTTGAATTTGGCTGCTTCATCGATGGAAAATGGTTCCGAGTGGAGTGATGCAATGCTAGATGAGAAATTATTTTGGGCAAGTATATGGGCCTCATGAGATCCTATGGATCACGGCTCCCGAACACCCTGTTGGAGTTAGTATGTATACCAGCTACATACACATGGTCATTTCACTTTATTACATTTAATTTATATCTGATATTGTAGAGGTTGTTGAGTTTATTACTGGATTCTGAGTTGAATCATGTTAATCTATTCTAGCTTTTGATTTATGAGATTTAGCTTAACTGTGGAATTATTCTTCCTGTTGTTTGTTGATTTTATTTATGCATATATGTTGAGATGAATATTTATTAAAGTGTAGAAGCAAATATTTTCAAGACCAACCCTCGCCACTACTTCATTGTGGACGGTCATGAGACTTGCTGAGTACACATGCTTCCCCTACTCATACTACACTTGATACACTTTTATGTAAGTACTAGCTAATTTCTTATAGATGATGAGAGTTTTGTCATTTGGAGTTTTAGGGTTGAGCTGTTGCCTGATCCGCAGAACTGGACTATTACTCTTTTCTTCATTTTTCCGTCTTTTCTACTTCTAGACTATGTGGTGTCAACACTCTGGTATTTATTTTTACTTTACGTGCTATTTACTCATATCACAAGGTCTTTGGGGGGATTTAATTTTATCTTCTACACTTCTTTAAATTCGAGACATCTTTTATAATTTATCACCGATTACACTTACTTTATGCATGTTAATAATGGAAATGGTTCGCCTACTAGGTTGGGTATAAGTGCCTTTACGTGTAACGACTTATTTGGTCGTTACGTTTATTTTGACCCTTTTACCCTCGTTGACCCTTCCCCTGGCCCCTTTAGTGTGATTTTAACCTACGGGGATAAGCGACATGGATCCTGAGGTCATCGGGATTTTAGGAAATTAGGACCTCAAAGTGAAAAACCTTTGACCAATAGTTGATTTTTGGGTAAACGGGGCTTTTTTGAAATTTCGTCAATTCTATAGGGTCCGAAGAGTTGATTATGACTTGGTGGGATGTTTGGTTTGATTTTTGAGGCATTCGGGAGCATTTTATACCTTGGGTTGGAAAATCAGTTTTGGCCGTTTAGGGATTGACTGAGTCGAAGTCCTCCGTTGGAAATTCCAAGGTCATGATGAGTTTGTAGCATGTTTTTACTTGTGACTGCATGTTCAGTTTGTGGCTGGGAGGTCTCGGGCAGATGTCGGGATTTTGGGTGAAACTTAGTGAAAATTAGATTTCCTGGTTTCCTGGTGTACCAGCATTGCTGGAGTATGTCTGCCTCTGTGGGTCTGCCCATGTCGGACTTGG
This sequence comes from Lycium ferocissimum, assembly GCF_029784015.1. Lineage (NCBI taxonomy): Eukaryota > Viridiplantae > Streptophyta > Magnoliopsida > Solanales > Solanaceae > Lycium > Lycium ferocissimum. Next base: position 30,788,010 of record NC_081346.1, read on the forward strand.
CCCGCATACACGAAAGGTGACTCATTTAACGAAATCCGCCTCAGCGGACAGTAATCTGCAGAGTCGGGAGCGCGAAAGTGGAACCTTGATCGCGGAGGCGGGGATCGCTGAACAGATTCCCTTTTTATTTCCCAATTCGAACCATTCTTCATTCATTCACCAAATTGAAACCCTAAGAGATTCTAGAGGCAATTTGAAGAGCAAATGGAGTTGTATGTTCCTTGAGTAAGTTCCTTTAACCTTGTTTTATGTTTATTTACTTCCTAGGTTAGAATTCATGATGAATTAAAGGGGTTAGTATAGAAAGTAAGTTGAGATTGTAAGTTTGACATCTTGATATCTTATGCTATAGAATTGGGTTTGTTGATAAATCTTGTTTGTCACGACCCAACCCCGTAGGCCGTGACTAGTGCCTGAGCGGGACACTCGTATACACACCTGTTAGCTATAATCGGTCCACAAGCGGCATGATAAGGAACTTATATATAAAAGGCAAGACGTCGTCTCAAAAGTCATATATATATATATATATATATATATATATATATATATATATATATATATATATATATATATATCAACGCAACCTGTCTCCTGAGGAGTCACAACCATCAACAGATAAACAGTACATAAGCCGACAAGGCTGTCATAGCGTGTGGGAACATCCCAACTATATATACGCAAGCCGACAAGGCTGCCACTACGAAAGAGAACGTCCCAAAACATAAGTCATACAGACACAACTGAACAGCAACTGTATACAACCCACACATATGTCTACAGACCTCTAAGAGTAACAACAGTATCATATGACGGGACAGGGCCCCGCCGTACCCCTGGATAAACACATATATACAACAAGAGGATCTGTACCAAAAATCTAGGCTCCGGGACAAGGGAGCACTCCAAGATAGCTGAATAGATATCCTAAGCTGGCGGATCACCAAAACGAGCATCTCCGTACTGCCCGGGCATGAAACGCGACCCCCCGAAGAAAAGGGGTCGAAGACGAGATATGTGCGAGTATATAAAGCATGAAATACAATAAGAAAGATCATAACTAAAGTAGGGGTTCCGGAGACAAGTATAATAGTCAAGAAGTCACCGTGCACCGTGCACCTTACGAATGAAATCATGCATATCATTATCATATACCGTACCCGGCCCATTATGGGACTCGGTGGATAAAGTCGTGTACACGTATACCGTACCCGGCCCATCATGGGACTCGGTGCCATAATCATATCATCGTATCATCATGTCATCATATCACCATATCATCATACCATCATATAGCGTACCCGGCCCTCTAGTGAGGGACTCGGTGGATAATGTAGTAAAATGTGCGTGATAACATACCCGGCCCGGGACTCGGTGAAAGATGTAACAACCATATGCACGAGCAGAGTAGTGAGTAACCATATACAACTAAATCACCATCTGAGACTCAATCGATAAGTAGATTAACTAACACTCAAGTATCAAGACGATAGTCATATTACATATTCTTTGAATGTCATTATAGAGTTTTTCAGGAATAGGAACTTTCAGGTATCATTTACTATCCGATCATATAGAAAGCTCGAGGGCAGTAGCTCGACTACTTTAAGAATTCTAATATCAAGAAGTGAATAAGAATCATAAAACATGCTCGGAACTTATAAATAGAATTACCCCAAAGCTCATATCGTATCTTACTTGCGTCTAGGACATGCCAAAAGAAAGAAGGGATAGGCTTTACATACCTTTAGCATTTACTCGCAATACAACACGTATACGCTGCCCAATAGTACCTCAACCTATATTAAGACGTCAAGAACTACGGTTAAGCTACGGGGAGATTCAAAACGTATTCTAACGTTAATAATTCCTTTCTAGATAATTAGACGACGTTTCCCTTATATTCAAGCCAACCACATACAACCAAGCCAACATCAATAATCATATGTTCAAGTACCAACCCGAGACTATTCAAACAAGACTCGAGAACACTCCGGACAGCCCGTACAACATTCCAAAACAGCCCAACCAACATACAATACAACATGTAATCTTCCAAGCTCAACAAGAACAATAACAACATATTAGACAGCCCCCTAACTAGTAACTTAAGGATGCCCGATAACTTCACGAACGTCTACGGACATGCCAAGCAAACCATTTACATTTATTATACATTCCTTAACACATTCTTTTTATCCAAATTCATGAACTATACCAACAACCACACGTTAACAACATTATTCATTTAAATGCAAGAAACTATACTAACACCATATTAATTTCTACAACAGCCCACAAACAATTACAACTTCACTTGAACCATTAAATACCTTCATTCTCATCATAAAATCCATAACAACAACAACCAAAATACTAAGCAAAACTTGTTCACCATCTTCTACACAAAAAGCCCCTACACGGCTTCAACACCAACATACATAATTCCATGAATTTCATCCATATCTACACATTACAACATGCTCAAAACACCCTTAATACATGTAAAAGAAGATTAAACCTTACCTTAACACTTGACTTCTCAACTTGGCTAGAATTTGTGAATTAAAATAATACTTGTTCTTGCTGCCCTAATGACTACTTTCACGTCACAATTTGCCCTTCCAATTTGGTTAGAACACCTTGAAAAATCAATTTGGATCAAGGTTGTAAGCTTGCAAAAATTCAGCCATGGCCGAGAGCTTCTCTTTCCATGTCTAAGTTTCTATGTTGGTTGAAGATGATAAAATGGAGCTCTTAGTCATCAAATTACTATATATAGGATGTCCATAGGCTGGACACGTGTCCCACTCATGGCTTGAGCCAATCAAATTTGGCCATGCCATGGGTGGGGCCCACACGGCCACTAATGGCCAATTAGTGACTAATTAGATTTTTAATTCCCACTTAATAATCTAATCATGATTAATTAACCCCTAATCTTCATTAATATTTCCATACCAATTAAAATTTATAAGCAACTTGTGCATTAAAATAAAATCGGAGGTTAAAAGTTCCTACCTCGTATCTCAAAATAGTCTTGTCCTTAACTTATCGCGATTAGCTTAAAATATCCCAATGTACAAAAATACGGGATATAACATTGTTAAACCTGGTCATGAGTTCTTGGGTTGAGTAGATACACAGTTGAATCATTCTACATTTTAGGGTTTATGATTTGGAAAGTTAGGGTTTCTTCCTAATTTGCGGGTTTTTGATTAAGAGTTTAAAATGATGATTTCTTGAGTCTATTTGGAAATTGAGGGATAGTATTGTACCTTCTAAGTTTGGATTAACCGATTTTTACCTAAATTCCTATTTTGCCCTTATGCCCCTGATTTTCCTCTTTTAAAGGGCTGTTTTCAATTAGTACTATAGCTTTATGGATATCATTAGTCTCTATTTCTTATATAGAATATGTCGTTGAATAGACTTTGATCTTTTGGAAGCTCTTCGAAAGGGCAAAGCTCAAGTTGGATAGTTTTTGGCACCCGCTCGACATCGAGGTAGGTTACGGTTTACCTTTTGGTTAGACTCCAATTAGTAAAGCATATGTAGGAGTTAGATATCGATGGGGAAAGCATACTAGGACTTTGAGTATGAAGTTGGGTTGGAATTCTATTAGGTTGGTTGTTAATGGTTGTGGGCTTGTCATCTTGTTGTGTGATTTGGGCTTGTCACCCTTTTTTTATGATGTGACTCACACATGCATTCATCTTTCTTTGCTTATGCCACTTATCATCGAACGGGGAAAGAATCACGAGATTAGGCTTGAACTATGATGTGTGCTTATGATAAGACACGAATGAGACTTTGATTTCGATTTGTTGTTGATTATGATACCTTGCATTACATACACTCTCATTTCATATAATTCATTGATATGAACTGTGACTTGATACTGATGATGATAAGTAAGACAAAGGAACTCCCACGACCCAAGCAGTCGTAAGTGGCACCTACACAAATCCCCTAGTGGGCGAACCATCTACTGAGCCAACTGTCACGACCCAAACCGATGAACCGTGATAGGTACCTGACCACTAAGTTCAAGCACCTTATAATGCTTGCATCTACTTCTATGATAATAATGTGATGGCCCATGTACAATCAGAATCGTGCTTATGATGTCCCCCGAACAATCAACATAAAACACCGTACCGGGAACTCAAGGCCAACACATACATATAAACATATATGCGAGAATAAGCGACGATGATTGTTTGGCCGTATACATATATCGTACAACAAAATACACGCCGACGAGGCTGCATAACAACACAACTACATATCACTCACTGTCTACAGACCTCTATGGAGAACAAACTGTAGAAAGGACAGGACAAGGCCCTGTCGTACCTATATATGTATGTAACAATATGGCATACCAAACGGACTGAAGCTCTGGATCAATGGAGCGTACCGACTGCCGCTGAGGGGAGGTCCTACTGCTGTGAATCGTCCGCACCGTCTACTAACGATCCTCGCGAGCATAAACGCGGCGTCCACAAGGGAGGGGACGTCGCACGAGCAATGTACCGAGTATGTAAGGCATGAGTAATAACATATTAAGGGATAAAAAGCATGAATAGTAACGAGATGAAAATATAGAGTGTATCGTAAGATGAAAGAGTGACTTGTACATGAGTGCCTCAAAGGTACCGTATGCATGCTTAGTGCCTTTTAGGCGGATACATATCTCTACATATGTCCATAGTAATGCTTTCTTTGAAAAATATTTCTTGTTCATGTATACATAAAATAGAACATATCATGTTGCCTAGGCGTCGGTTCCGATCCATTTAGAAATATGTCCCGCGTCCGGGATGGTATCATGTCATATTATACCAACTGATCAGGTGGTTACGCGTATATAACGCTCTCGCCCTTTTTCCCATATTCCCCATATACATATATCATATAAGCAGCATGCATGAGAGCCCAAAGAAAGTCATGTATCTATCGAAGTGACGTAAGGTCGGTAACCTCCGATTATGTTATGGAATAATCATGGTCGCTTTGTCTCACCTTGAAGGAACAATTATTATAAGGTGAGACTGTCAATGAAGAATAACACCATGAGAAAACATAGAATAGGATCATAAGGCATCAATTCATATACTTTGGAATCTTTAAAAATAGTCATCATCCATGAATAAAATGGAGAAATCAAGAAATAACTCAACATTCTCATATCGTCATTGAAATCGTAAACTTGGAACCTTTAAACATGGAATCATCATCATCATATTCATCGTAGGAAAATATTCTCGTCTTTGACATCATCGTTGTCATTGTAAAACATCTCCATCGTTGTTGTCATGAAAGCTTACGGAGTCATAAACCTCCGTTTTGGAAAAATACGGACATTTTGGAAAGCATTTATGGGTTATCGGGAAAAGGAATCATGCCTTGGAATCATAGACTTCTAACTTTTGATAACAAGGAAGATATGGAAACATTTATGAAATCATAACATAGGAATCATGTCTTTGAAAGAAAGGGACGAGCCTTAACATACCTGTTTAATCTCCTATTAGCTACGCTTATTCGTCCGAGCTCATAAGTCTACATTTAAGAGTATTTACACTAACGTTAGCCTCTTCATCGGACACTTGTACCAAGTTTCAAATTATACTATTCTATATTCTGCCGAAAATCGGGCAACATTTCCCCTATTTATATGCCTAGCCCGAATTCTCAATTCAACAACCAACAACAATAATAACAATACCAACATCAAAAACATCATTTCCCATATCAAAGTATTCCATAGAACAGCCCATATGGTGTTCGTCCCATATTTCCTCCATAGAATCATTTTATAACAATTTTACAGCTCCTTCTCCGTAAATAAATCGATATTAACACAAATAGAAAGAGATTCATACCTTTCCCTCGATAATAATGCTATATATTTACTCCTCCACCTTGAACTTAAGCCACAAAGCCTCAATACACAATTTTGTAGTGAACTATACGTTGTCCGGGACCGGAATTTGGGAATTATACCGGTTTCGGGCCTAAAAGTTAGTGGTTGGAAGGTTGGGGAATGTCTGGAATATTTGGGAAGGTTTTGGACATGTTTGGTGTGAAAATAGGGGCCTCCCCTTTTATAGAACGGTCAAGTTCGCCTGGACCGACCTAATTTTCGCGTTCGGTGGAAAGTTGGCGTTTCGCGCCGAAGTTTAGGGAGAGTTTGTACCTTCGGTAAAAAGGTCATAACTCTTGATCCCGATATTGTGTGAGGACCCACAACCTATGGTTGGAAAGCTCTTTCAATTATCTACAACTTTAATTCTTTGTGTGTTTCCAAATTCCAAACTTATAATATCGTTTTGCCCCTCCAAATCAGATCATCCGAAAATGTTTCCTTAAATCGTCCTTTTGGAGGGCTTATGCCCATATTTGGCTTATGGGTCCTTCTTAGGACTTGCTCAACTTTCCATGTACTACTCATATGTCTCTTCATATGTCCTTTATAAAATTTCAACGTGTGGGCCCCACTTAGCGTGCGAAGAACGAGGGCTTTTCGTCATAAGTGCCATATGAACCAATTCACCCCATATGGTCTCCAAATGTCATATATATATATATATATATATATATATGTTATTATCACATTCTTATAATATAACCTTCATCCTGAACCCGGGCTCAAAATTTGTTCAGCGCGTTCGCGCCTCGTAGTGGCGCGTTCGCTGTGTTGGCCCTTGGCCTTCCCGCGCGTTCGCGCCACTCCCAGGCGCGTTCGCGCAGACCATTTTCCTGTCTGCCAGCCCGACTTGTAACATCCATATCTCCTTACCCCGATGTCCTATTGAGGAGCGGTTTGTTGCGTTAGAAACTAGACTTCCCGAACTTCACTTTAGACTTTTGTTTCACTTCAAAACTCTTAATATACTAAAACATATTCTTCTTCCAGTTAGACCAAAATTTTCGTACCAAACCTTGCCCAACTTTCCTTCAAAGCCTCGGAAGCTTAATCTCCTTAGTTCACTCACCGGTTTCCAATCCTTCTATAACCCGTTACGCGAACTCGGACTCTTGTAATCGTAACACGAGCACCTATGATCTTGCATCTTCTCGACAATAACTCCGATGTCTGCAATTGAATAGCTAATACCTAATGAGTCTCAACGTACAGAAACTACGGGGTGTAACATCCTTCCCCCCTTAGAAACATTCGTCCTAGAATGTTAAAATATTGCCAACTCACAACACCATCTTTGATCTCTTAGAACCGTTATTCTTCCCTTAGGGTCCGATTATCGTTTGCTTAGACTATAACTTGGTTCAGTCTCTTCTCATTCTTCCTTAACTATTTTATCGCCTTTAATCAACTTCTTTCACTTCTTTGTTTTCATGTACATGCTCGGAATTTAACTAGTATCTCGCTCTCGCTCTGATTTTGTCTCTATTATTGTAGTCTTGACTTATCGTGCCATGACTATTCATCGTCCTGCATGTATTCTCTTTTTCTTGCTCCTTGTTTCCCTGCTAGTGGGCAATTACCTTTTCGTATACAGCTTTCTCTTTGCATTTATCCCTTCGGTGCTATCTCGCGCTACTCTTTTTCCTATCTGTTGGTCTTGGATATACACTGTACTGACTCCTTGCGGTTCATTGGTCGCGTCATTAGTCCTTACATCCTTGTCACCATCTCTCTTACCTTTACATTCCGAGTGTTTATCCAACATGACTTTGTCGCTAGTGAGTATAATGGTTATGTTCCTTAAACTATTCCTCCCAGTTCCTTTCCAAGACCACTTCCATCGATCCAAAGTACGTATATACATAATGGTTCTTCACCCTTTACTATCCTTCACAGTACAGTTACACTTATGGCAACTCATAATTCGAGTTCAAGCTAAATCCTTGGGCTCCTGCCACAACTTTTTCTTTAACCTCTTTCCCTCAAATCTTGCAATACAACCCAGAAGCATAGGGCTACGGAAATTCTTACTCCCTTATAACTCTCTTACAACACAAGTATACGTGTCTTCGATTTCCTTGTATTGGCGATCGTTTCGTCAGTCGTTATTCCTTGTTGGCTTTCCGGTGTGGCCTTCTTACAATTGTAGTTGGGCATAGCTTCACGTTGACGGTTCATATAATTCCATAGCATATGCTCTCATGTTTAGTATAATTAGTGGTCCATGAATGTTTTCTAATATCGGTGAACTCTTTTATTTCCATTCATAAGAGCGGCGTTCTTTCTTTCTTCAAAAATTACCAAACTACCAATCGTTGTTCTTTTTATTACAATTGTCATTATCAGCCAAATGTCCTTTGGATTTTTCATCCTCTCTAACACCCTTTGTACATTTAGCTTGAAGACCTTTCTCTCTCTTTTCATTACTTATTAGGGCATGTCGCTGCATTTTTAGGTACGGCGCAATTTTTGCCCGATACGAGGGATTCAAATCATGGTCTAAAAATATCGTAGTTCATATTGGCGTGAAGCATTCTCTTAAGGTGTCTTCCATACTTTCTTCCTATGTCTGCCTCATGGTTCACTTATTGTCAATTTGTTTCTGCTTCTTCTGATACCTTCCTGATATACCGATATGTTTCGAACGCTGGCTCCGAGTTAATAAATTTCCCCTTCTGGAGCTTGAGAACGTCATAATTCCTTTCAAGTTCAATATGTTCTTCCCCCCTTATTAAGGAGGTCCTAATACACCAATAGCTTTCGAATATCCATCGTCTTCGGCAATTATCTGCCGCCCTTCACGACCTTCTCAAGGTCGGGGTTCTGTCATCGTATGGTTTGCCTTATTTATCCTTTTTGCTAGTTACACTCTTGTATTCAATTGGAATACTTATAAGGGTTAGATCCAATTCCGATGCCTTCTTTTCTGTCTTTTCACATCTCTATCTTTTTATGACTAACGGTTTTCCAGACCTGCAAGTTAATGGGAACATCGAGATTCACCACGTCATTTATGAGGTCTTCGATTATACCTTACTCCTCGTCTCTCTTCCCGACTTTGCTTATAACGTAGCTAGAATTCTTCTTATCTTGAATTCTTCTTCCATTTATGTCTATATCGTCATTCTTGTCAATATTTCCATCCCCTTTCATCCACTACTAGTTCTTCCGCCCGTTTAGCTCACTTACTCATAGTTCTTCTTAACTATGCGTTTGTGTTACAGCTGTGCGTCCAAGTTATCCAAGTTTTTCGAGTGTCTTGCTACTTCTTGCTCTTAGCACAGAATTCTTGTAATGTACACTCTCTCCATCCTCGTTCGTCGAGCCTTCATCCGTCTTTCTGATGCCATGGCCAGGTTGTCCTCCATGCACGTTCCTTACATTATACTCTATTTACTTTATAATCGAATCTCTCGGTCTTTATAGGAATTCTTGCCGCATGTCATTAATTTTCTAATCATATGTGTCAACCCATCATCCTCGTCCTTTCCTTGATGATTGATCGGTTCCCTACCGCCAACTCGTTAAAGTATCCTTCTTAGTCTCATGGTTAAAGATATCCAGTTACTTTACTCCTAAATGCTCTCCTCTCTCTCTTTTTATACCTTCCCTATTTTCATCCTTAACCTTCCTTAGGTTTCTTCCTTCCCGAGCGCCCTTCTCCTATTGTTATTTATAGTATCGACCCTGAAGTTAGTGAGACATTCCTTTAAACGTGCCAATCCGTTCTATTCTTAAGTCATCTTTTTGGAAAGCTTCTCTATGTCCGAGACAACCACATCAATATGGATACACATTTATTCCTTTATAAATATATCTTTCGAGAGTTGGGAATCTCTGAGCATCGTTGCAAGGCCTAATCATTCCTTCTCTTACTTCACATTTCTTGTCGTGGTCACTATCCTTTAGTCCCACTTGTCGAAGTCTGCTCTCCAACCCCACATATTCCTCTTTTGTTCCATACTACCACACTCTATCCCTTTGACACGCCTACCTTCAAATTTTTATCCAAATAGTCTCGTGCTTTCCCCGTCGTCTCTCTTGGAGGCTTTACTCACTCATGTTTCTTACCTTCCACCTACTCACTTTTTTTCTTTTCCAAATGTCATTGCATTAAACCTCTCCAAACCTAACCTGTAGTGAAAATAGCATCAGCTTACCTTGTAACATTTGTACCATTTATATATATATATATATTTTTTGTCACTTGAACTTCGTTACCCTGTTCGATCAATGCCTTTCATATACCGCAATGTTGGTTACCGGGATACACATACTCGCTGATATAGCCATGTATGGGATATCATATATATATATATATATATATATATATATATATATATATATATATATATATATATATATATATAATTACTACTATCTCGCTTACAAAATATTTCCAAACGCTATTCAAACTCACCCTAATTCTAGAGCTATGATGCACCTTCTTTCTCTTCACCGGTCTAGTCCGCCTCGTCCTACGCGACCTCTTAAGGTTTCCGCCCACTCCGCATACTCTAATTTCCCTTAGGCTACTCTAGCTTCTCATTTGTCTCTTATATCTGAATTTATAGGACTTTTAGTACACTTCCCAGGGGGTCACCCATCCTAATATTTCTCTCACTCCAGCACGCTTAACCTTGAAACTCTGATGAAATCCGGTGCGTTAATGCTGGCATGATCGCATCAACCTTACTGCATGACCTTCATCATATTATCTAGAGAAAGTTGAAGTCTTAACAGATTCCAAAACATTCTCGTAACGCATCTCCCTCCGAATTAGAAAGGGTCTTTTACTCTTCTGACTATACAATTACTATTTTAGCCCTGTCAATCCTCAATACTCACCTTTCATCCTAGATTTCCAGATTCCCAATGGTAGTGAACACACCTTGGTCGCCGTTACTTATAAATACTCGGTTATCAGCCCTTGGATTTCCGCTCGCCGCTGTTAAGTAATAATCTTACAGCAAATACACATACATAGAAAATTCCAATAAAGGCTCACATACCTATAGCCGATCGGTCTCTAGTCTGATCTGGTGGACTATAAGGTGAAGTGTACTCCTCGTCATCGTCTACCCACCATCTGCTCGTCTGGCCTTCGTCGTCTCTCTCATCTGAGCTCGAGGGATATAGATAACCGAGCAATTCCTGGTTTACCGACGGCCAGGAAAGGGGCTGGAGTAACCTGTAACACTCATCGGGGAGGTTGGTCTGACGTAGTGCTCCACCATAGGAGCAACTGGTACGGCCTCGGGAATCTCCTCCTCTGGTGTCCCAAACAAATACTCAAACGGATCTGTATCATAGCTGTCCTCTGGGAGGTCCTCCTCCTTGGGAGTCAAAAACTCTGGAGGAATCATCGCTGGGTCCTCCGAGGGATCAGTCTCAATAGAATAACTGAGGCTCCTTCTGCTCGGTCCTGGAGCCTGGGGTCCTGGAGATACTCTAAGGGCCTTCTTAGCACCCCCACTATCTGAAGCTGATCTCTTCATCTCTCGTCAGTCTGTACTTATCCGGGCGGGGAAAAGGATCGAAGCGATCTTTCCCTAGAGACTCGGCTCTATCGCACGATCTAAGATAGAAAGAAAGGTCAATGATTCTAAATGCCCCGCGACCTCCTGTTTATAAGTGTGGCCGGCTTCACACCCATAAACAGGACTCTGCCGAACACGGCCTGTAGACAATCCCTAGGACGAACTGCTCTGATACCACTTTTATCACGACCCAAACCGACGAGCGGCGACGGTGCCGACCATTGCGGCCAAGCACCCCTATGCTTGCATCTACTTCTCACTCGACTCCGCGTCCACGGGCCCATGTACAATCTGTAACTGTGCTATGATGTCCCCCGAACAATCAACATAAAAGACACCGTACCGGGAACTCACGGCCAACACATACATATAAACATAAATACTGTGAATAACAGCGCAAGCCGATTTGGCCGCTATACATATATACTGTACAACAAAATACATGCCGACGAGGCTGCATAACAACACGACTACATATCACTCACTGTCTACAGACCTCTGTGGAGTACAAACTGTAGAAAGGACAGGACAAGGCCCTGTCGTACCCATATATGTACGTAACAAGATGGCATACCAAACGGACTGAAGCTCTGGATCAATGGAGCGTACCGGCCGCCGCCGGGGGAGGTCCCCGCGGCGTGAATCGTCCGGCCCGGCTACCCGATCTCGCGGGCATAAACACGGCGTCCACAGAAGGGACGTCGATGCGAGCAATGTCGAGTATGTAAGGCATGAGTAATAACATATTAAAGGATACAAAGCATGAATAGTAACAGGACGAAAATGTAGAGCATATCATGAGATAAAGGAGTAACCTGTACATCTGAGTGCCTTTTAGGCGGGTACCATGCATGCTTAGCTTTCTTTTGAAAAACATTTCTTGTTCATATATATAGAAAATAGAACATATCATATTGTCGAGGCGTCGGCTCCGATCCATTTAGCCACATATGTCCCGCGTCCGGGACGATATCATGTCATATTATACCAACTGATCAGGTGGTTACGCGTATATAACGCTCTCCCTTTTTCCCATATACATATACATATATCATATAACGTAAGCATGCATGTGAGCCTAAAGAAAGTTATGTATCTATCGGAGTGACGTATGGTCAGTAACCTCCAATTATGTTATGGAATAATCATGGTCGCTTTGTCTCACCTTGAAGGAACAATTACTATAAGGTGAGACTATCAATGAAGAATAACACCACGAGAAAACATAGAATAGGATCATAGGGCATCAATTCATAGACTTTGGAATCTTTAAAAAATAGTCATCATCCATGAATAAAATTGAGAAATCAAGAAATAGCTCAACATTCTCATATCGTCATTGAAATCGTAAACTTCGAACCTTTAAACATGGAATCATCATCATCATATTCATCGTAGGAAAACATTCTCATCTTTGACATCATCGTTATCATAGTAAAACATATCCATCGTTGTTGTCATGAAAGCTTACGGAGTCATAAACCTCCGTCTTGGACAAATACGGACATTTTGGAAAATATTTACGGGTTATCGAAAAAAGAAATCATGCCTTGGAATCATAGACTTCTAAATTTTGATAACAAGGAAGATATGGAAACATTTATGAAATCATAACATAGGAATCATGCCTTTGAAAGAAAGGGACGAGCCTTAACATACCTGTTCAAACTCCTATTAGCTATGCTTATTCGTCCGAGTTCGTAAGTCTACATTTAAGAGGATTTACAATAACGTTAGCCTCTTCATCGGACACTTGTACCAAGTTTCAAATTATACTATTCTATATTCTGCCGAAAATCGGGCAGCATTTCCCCTGTTTATATGCCTAGCCCGAATTCTCAATTCAACAACCAACAACAATAATAACAATACCAACATCAAAAACATCATTTCCCATATCAAAGTATTCCATAGAACAGCCCATATGGTGTTCGTCCCATATTTCCTCCATAGAATCATTTTATAACAATTTTGACTCCTTCTCCGTAAATAAACCGATATTAACACAAATAGAAAGAGATTCATACCTTTCCCTAATTCTATATATTTACTCCTCCACCTTGAACTTAAGCCACAAAGCCTCAATACGCAGTTTTGTAGTCGCAACTATACGCTGTCTGGACCGAAATTTGGGAATTATACCTGGTTTCGGGCCTAAAAGTTTGTGGTGGAAAGTTGGAGAGTTTTCTGGAAGTTTAGGGAGAGTTTGGGGTGGTTTGGGACGAAAATGAGGGGGTCTCCCCCTTTAAATAGCGGTCCAGGTTCTGCCTGGACCGACTTAATTTTCCTGTTGCACGTTCGCGCTGTGTTGGCCCTTGGCCTTCTGCGCGTTCGCGCCACTCCTTGGCCCGTTCGCGCAGACCATTTTCCTGTCTGCCAGCCCGACTTGTAACGTCCACATCTTCTTACCCCGATGTCCTATTGAGGAGCGGTTTGTTGCGTTAGAAACTAGACTTCCCGAACTTCACTTTAGACTTTTGTTTCACTTCAAAACTCTTAATATACTAAAACATATTCTTCTTCCAGTTAGGCCAAAATTTTCGTACCAAACCTTGCCTAACTTTCCTTCAAAGCCTCGGAAGCTTAATTTCCTTAGTTCACTGATCTCCCAATCCTCCTATAACCCGTTACGCGAACTCGAACTCGTATAATCGTAACACGAGCACCTATGATCTTGCATCTTCTCGACAATAACTCCGATGTCTGCAATTGAATAGCTAATACCTAACGAACCTCAACGTACAGAAACTACGGGGTGTAACACCAACCATCCAAAAGATTACCTATTAGTTAACCACTTTTAGATAAATCATGGATATAACAAAATTAATAATCACCCAAATTGTATAGTCATGCCATAATAAATAACGAATGCAAAAGTCTAACTATTACAACTCTAAATTTCGAAAGTCATCGTATAAGGACCCTAAAACATAAACTATCTAAGGAAATAACAACTGCCTGAAATAACATAAGTAATGTCCGGAATGAAGATAGACATCATTAAGAAAAGATCTTTAGGCAGCCTGGCATGGATAAGAGCTCACCTTCAAATCTATCAGAAACTGGCCTCACTCTAAATATGAGGTCTGGTAGACGTCGTTGGATCACAATCTACACTCAAAAGAATGCAGCAAGGTAATATTAGTACAAACACTATGTACCAGTAGATATCATAGGTCAACTAAGATTAGTATCATGCATAACATCACAAAATCAATAGAATAGACAGATAGGCATAACAACACATAACCATATGAAATTATCAACAAGAATCATCCAACACCGAGATAAAATAAGTCCACACAATTAGCAATCAATAAGAGCAACTCAACCCATGTCATTGCCAACACAATCGTAACTCACGAATTATCTCAACTCTGTCACATATCCGTACACACATGCTAAATGGTATTGTTTGCCCAAATAGCTATGACCTGCAGAGGACCCATGGTGTCCATGTACCACTCCCTCCGAAATTGACCTCGGATCACGGGCCCATAACTCGACCACATCCTCTCCCCTGTCAAATGTGCCTTTTCATATTTCTTTGTTCTTTCTCATCTCAATATATTTTCATTCCAACAATCAATAAGGAAAGTGAACAGTCAATAAATCAATATCATGGAACATAAGTCACCATGTCACAAGCCATATCAAGACTCAAGAATCAATTCATCAATAACAAGAATAAGGGATTACTCCATGTCAACAAGAAGAGTATTCATTAACTCCTTCTTTATCATATCATAACAATTCATCACACAATAAATCAATCAATGTCAAACTTAGGAATTTCCAACAACACTTTATGTCTGAAGCCCTAATCATGCTTCTCCTATCAGTTTCATAACATATACAATCAACTAATCAAAGTCTAACTCAAGTAGACCGTAACCTACCTCAAAGCCGAACTGGACCAATGCAATTACTCCGCAATAGCTTTCCTCTTTTGCAAAGCTTCAGAATGTTCAAAGTCTAGCAATCATAATGCTAAGTGAGTAATGGATCATCTACATAAGAAAACAACAATTGGGGAAGGGAACCCAACTACTTCTACCCTTTTCAAATGGGTGAACTATCGCTAAGTGTGAATTCATCATAAAATCAACCCCAACCATCGTAATATTCTGATTCATGGGTTTTCTTGTTATATCCCGTATTTCGTACATTGGGATAACCGGTTTAACTATGATGAGTTAGAGACAAAACCATTCCGGGATATGAAGTCGGGACCGTTGACCTTCGATTTCGTTTTAAGACCTAATGTGTTCATGAATTTGTTGGCATGGAACAATTTAAAAAATTTGGGACCAAAAGTGGAATATTTGGAAGTTAGTAATTCATGAAAATTGGCCATGTTGGCCATGTGGCTTGAATTGGTCCCACACACTTTGTGGACAATTTTAATTGGTCCAACACATGTGTGTGGGCCATGGACACTTGTATGACTTATATTAGTATGCAAAAGATGACTAATAAGTCATCTTCTTATCACTTTACACTTAGAAAAAAAAAATAGAAGTTGAAGAACCCCATTAAGGGAGCTCTCGGCCAAGGAGAAAAAGAGAAAAAAAAAACCAACTTCAATTCGAGCCACTCCAAAAATATTTTGTTGATGCAAATCCCTTTATTTTGAGGTCCCTAAGTAGCGTGGAAGTGTTGTTTGGGTCATCCAACCATCCGTTTCGTAGATCGCTAACCCTAGCCTAGTGGTAGAGTTGAAGAAGAAAGGTGAGATTTAATTGTGTTTTATGTGTTATAAATGTTGTATGCATGTTGTAGTATGTTAAAATGGAGGAAATTCATGAAATATGACATGTTGGAGTTGAGGTTGTATATGTAGTATGTGGCCGTGTAAGTGTGTGTGTTGTGTTGTGTCGAAGCAATGAATTAAAGCCTAGTTAGCATGTTTTGAGTGTTGTGATGTGATGAGATGAATGAAAATCATGAAGTTGGCATATGTAGTGTTGGCCGAATATGGCTTGTGAAGTGTAGCAAAGAATAAATAAATTCTATTTGAAATTTTGATTGTAGTCGTCGTGAATTTTATGTTGACGATAAGAGTTTAATGACTCAAGATTAATATTGGGATGTCGATGGGCTGAATTGGAGAATTATGTGCATTTAATGTGAATATTATGTTTATGAGAATGATGTTGCTAGAATGTGAATTGTTGTTACAAATCATGATTCGGAAGCTAGAAATGTGTTATGGGTGTTGTTCTCGGGTTTGGGGACTGTTTTCGGGTAGATTGGAACAATTGTTGGATTGTTGGAAATGTTGTATGAATTGTTTAAGATGTCTTTGAATGTTGTTGGTATGGGCTCGGGTTAGTATTTGAATGCATAAGCGTTAATGTTGGCTTGAATGTAAGCCGTTGAATTGAAAGTATTGAATGTCGTCGAATGACATAAAAGAGAGTTATTAATGCTATATTGCCTTTCGGATTGGTTATTGATGTTGCTAGGTTGGTTGTTGATGTTGTTGTTGTTGATTTGGCCGAGTTAAATTCTCGGGGTTGGCCTATTTACAGGGGAAATGCTGCCCAAATTTCTGTAGAATTAAGTGTTAGTTTGGAATTTAATGCTTAAATGCTTATGGCTAATGTTTGGCATATTATGACATACTTGTAGAACTTGGAGAGCCCGAGGCGTAGGTTGACGTTAGCTTGAGTTTGGAGTAGCTTGGAGAGCGTTTGAGGTATGTAAAGCCCAATCCTTTCTTCTTTTGGCATGCCTTAGCTTCAAGTAGGCTATGACACGAGCCTCGAGGAAATTCGATTCTCGCAATCCGAGCATGTTTAGGACTCTTATTCATTTCTTAGTATTCGTATGTTGATATGATGAAATATTGGCCTTTATGTCTTTGAAATATTTGACTTTCAATTTTTGCATAAAAAGTTTGGCTTTTAAAGAGTTCCGTAACTACGAACGCCCGTATCTTTCACAGAAAGGCTCGGATTGCCTCGATATGCTCGTAGCTGATGGTATGGCGTATGATGAGTATGTTTTTCATAGGCGGGCCCAACTCGGGTCGACACCCGTCCGTGGGTCCCGCGACTCTTCTTTTTATGATCCTGACGACTTTTGAAAGAATTCGATTTGGCTTTTATTCCGATTTCAAGTACGACCAGGTTACTTATCTTTCGAGTTTGTAATAATGGTTCGATAACGTGTGATGACTATGGCTTTCGTAGGCGGGCCCGGATTGGGTTGACGCTCGTGCGTGGGTCCCGCGATCTTCTTCTGTATGATTCTGATGGCTCTTTGAAAAGGACTTACTATGACTACCTTTTTGACCCACGAGTATAATTATATATTTGTCTGTTGAGGCTGAAATAATGATTTGTATACTTATGATTCCGATACGTGACTATGGATTCTGAAGTTCGGTCTGATATGTTCCCGAGTGATATTCGGAGGAAATTTGATTTGGTTATTGTCTTGGTTTGGAAATAATAGTTCGCTTTGGTTATTCTATTGGGTTGGTAATAATGATTTGTATGCGGGTATGTTATGTGATATAGCCATTGGGTATTTTAGCGGTATGTTAAGGATATTGCCATTTCGGGTATTTGGCCGCGGTATGTTACGTGATATTGCCGCCGGGTATTTTGGCCGCGGTATGTTATGTAATGTGATAGTGCCGCTGGATTTTGACCGCGGTATGTGGTGTGATACTGAGTCCTATACACAATTTGTTTTCTTGAGAAAAATAATTTAATAAATAAACATTTTGGTATTTTTGGATATGTACTTACTTTCTGTACTTCCGTTTCGATTATGACTCAGATTTGATTATTGTATATTTCTGCTTTGCATACTCAGTACATATTTACGTCTTGACCCCCTTTCTTCGGAGGCGCGTTTCATGCCGCAGTGCGTACGTACTGATTCGGTGATCCGCCAGTCTAGGACACCTACCCTGCTGTTGGAGAGCTCCCTTTATTCCGGAGCCTACCTTTTGGTATATATTCTCCCGTGTGTATGTGTTTATGTTTATTCAGGGTACGGCGGGGCCCTGTCCCGTCATCTGATTCTGTTGTTCTGTATTAGAGGTCTGTAGACATAGATGTGGGTTATGTACAGTTTTGTTCGGATGCGACGTGTGAGTTGTATTTGGGCGGCCCATCCGCCGTGGCAGCCTTGTCGGCTGCGTGTATGTATGCTTTAATACGTTATGTATATTTTGACAGCGCGCAGTATATATGTTTGTATGCGTCGGTTTGGAGCCACGTTTGATATCTATATAGGTATAAGTCGTTTGTATGCCGAATCTGGTTAATGAGCGCGTATGGGTGCCCAGCTCGGGCGCTAGTCACGGCCTACGGGGTTGAGTCGTGACATTTCTAATCAATTCAACCCTTTTACAAGTAGTTTTTATACCTAAGTTACCATCTTTATGAAACCTTAAGTCTCAATACATCATTCTCATCCATTAGAACTTGAATTCCCACCCTAGGAAATGATAATCTATAATCTTAGATGAATAAATAACAATAAAATCACTAACCCATTTATTATTCAAGGATTTCTTAAGTTCTAGGATTTTAGTTCTTTTATTCACCATTAACGAACCTTAAACTAATCATGGAGCTTAATGTGATGATGGAATAAACAAACTAAAGGGTTGAGACTTACCTTTCAAGAGTATTTTAGCCTTAGAAAATCGCCACAAGAGTTCTTGGGAACTGTTTTGGAGCTATGTGTGGAATGGGTTCAGAAATAAGAATATAAAACGCTGATTCTGCCAGCGGTCGACTTCTCGTTGCGGTGGTCCCGCTATAGTAGTAAATGTCCCGCAATGGTGGACCTCATTAATTTCCCCTCCACCCTACGGCTGCGGTCACCTACTCGCTACGACAGACTCGCTACAACAGTCCCACAACTATTGTAGCGGTCCATTTTGACCAGTAGCTTGGGTTTTTCCACCAGTTTTTACCCAAAAGTCCTAACACTAATTCGAGGCCCTACAGACACAAACCAAATATGCACATATACATAAAAATACACTACGGACTCACCCACGGCCTCAAAATTCCCAACAGAGGTCTAGTTTACTAAGTCAACCCCTCCCCCCATAACGACCTAGCGAGTCATTACAAGAACGTCCGAGGATTTTTCAAAATTGTATATGAAAGAGATGAGAATTTGTTATTTGAGGTTATTACAGGAGCATAGCGTGATATACTTACTGCTCGAGATTTCTTATCAAGACGAGTAGGTATATGGACTTCGCGAGTCCCCTCGAGTCATGACTATTAAGACGTGAAGGTTTCTGTTCGTAGCATGTGTGTACAGGTTTGAGATTTGGCCAGTGCATTGCATTACATATGCATTCACCCTTACATCCATTTCATTGATTTAGTTGTGTTGGTATTGATATTGGGATAATTTCATTGTTGATTGGTTCATTGACATACTTGTTTGCTTACATGTCTACTTGTTGATTCTTCTTCATATATGTCAACTAATTATTTTCGGCCTATGATACCTACCAGTACATAGTATTTGTACTGATGCTACCTTGTTGCACTCTTTTCTGAGTGCAGAGTTTGCTACAGGTTCCACTTCAGCACCTTATGAGTGATCTTCCCCAAGCTTTTAGTACGAGTTTCCAGGGTGAGCCATGTTCTTGATCAGTAGCCCGGCAAACTCTTCATTAGGATATCTGTCCGTTATTCCGAGACAGTATTACTGACTTTGTTATTGGACATTTCCAGACTTATGTATATTTAGTGGCTCTTGTACTGTACTTAGACCAGATTTGGGGCATTTGTAGTATTATTCCGCACTTAGTAGTTATTTATATATATTGAGGCTGCTTCTATATTTCTATTTCTTATTGATATGCCTAAAATGAATGTTGAATAAGGAAAGGGATCCCCCACCACGTCGGTTAGCATGGGTGCCCGCTCGACTCACGAGTTAGGTCTTGACAAGTTGGTATCATAGCCCTAGGTTACCAAGTCTTATAAGTACAAAAGCATGTCTAGTAGAGTCTTGTGAATCAGTATATGATCAGCTCTGTACTTATCTGCGAGTGGCTACAGGACATTTAAAAAAGTTCAAACTCTTTCATTTTTTCATGCTACTTTATTCAAATTGGCATATAGGGTGTATAAATTGTTATCTATGATGTTCTAATTGGTATCTCATTTCACTTCTATTATTTCATAGATAATAAGGACCCATGCTACTATCACGAAGGATGAGGTGGCCGAGCCGCCGCTGAGGTCGGAGCATGAGGATGAGGCCGAGCGAGACCTTCATAGAAGTCGTGGTGCAGCACCAGCTAAAGGCAAGGCCCCTGTGGTTGGTCAGAGACGTACTAGATCCTAATCACGAAGGCCAGAGTATCAGCCTGAGTGTGAGCCTACAAATGAGAAAAAGCTGGAACCAGTCTAGACTCAGCCCGTAGTGATTTCTACTATGGTGCTTCAGGACACCATGGTCCGTATTCTGCAATATCTTGATAGGATGCATGTGGTGGGTGGCCATCCAGCCACTCCAGGAGGGTCACAAACTAGAGCGGGAGCATAGACTCTCGAGCAGGGCCAGACTCAGGGGATGCAGCCTGCTGCTGCTATGGCTCCACACATCGATGAGATCTAGGCACCTGCATGTGCTCCTAGGCCTGTTGTCAGCCCAGCTATGACCATTGTAGATTAGGAGATATTTGCCAGAGTTATTAAGATGGAGCCGCCGAAGTTCTTTGGTACTCCAATCTGAGGATGCCTAGGAGTTTATAGTCACGAGAGGTTATACAAGATAGGTATTGTTGATTCGCATAGGTGGATTATGTATCTTATCAATTTTGAGGTGATGCTAAGGTGTGGTGGAGGTCATTTGTCAAGTCTCGGCCAGTTGGGTCGCCTCCGTTGTCATCAAGTGTTCTTGGAGAAGTATGTCCCCCTCACTTTTAGGGATATGAGGAGAGACGAGTTCAACAACCTGGAACAGAGGGGTTTGTTTGTTACTGAGTACGAGAACCGATTTCTTTCCTTGGCTCGCTATGCTGTTCAATTGATTCCTATTGAGGCCGAGAGGCTAAGGAGGTTTTTCAGGGGATTGGTACTCCTGTTGCACGTAGCTTGTCTTCAGCTTGTTATCGTAGAGTCTTCATTCCAGTCTGTGGTGGATCATGCTATGAGGGTGGAGTCTGCTAGGCTCCAAGCACACGATGGGGATAGCAACAAGAGGGCCCGTCAGGTCGGCAATTTTAGTAGTTATGCCTTTAGAGGTGGGGGCCAGTTAGGCAGGACTCTCTAGCATTATCCTGGTCACCCCATCTAGTTAGCACTCCAGACTTCAGCTGGAGGTCCTTCGAGACAGAGTGGTTACAACATTAGGCACTTTTAGTAGTTCCTTTCTCGACATGTAGACCGTGGTGGTTATACCGGTTCTTTAGCTTCTATGTCACAGCCTCGAGAGATTAGATGCTATGAGTGTGGCAATTTCAGCCACTTTGCTAGAGAATTTCCTAGGCTTAGACAGAGTGGGGCCCATTAGGGTTCCAGATTTTAGACTCCCAGGACTCCAACACCTTCAGCCAGCAGGGGTAGACATTCTAAGAGGTTGCGCTCCTATAAGTCACCGTGGTTCTCAGTCTACTTGGGGTGGTTATCAAATCGACAGGGGCGGCTCTCAGGGTTATAGGGGAGGAGCTCAATCAAGCCAGAGTGGCCAAGATGATGCGCAATTCGATGGCGGACAGGTCTATTATTATGCCTTTTCTGGTAGACCAGAGGCGGAGGCTTTTGATGCAGTCATCACAGGTACCATTTTTATTTGTCATCGGGCAGCTTCGATTTTATTTGATCCGGGTTCTACCTTCTCATATGTGTCTACCTACTTTTCTACTATATTGGTTATGACTTATGATATTCTTGATTTGTCCATACGTGTGTCTACTCTGGTTGGAGATTCTATAATAGTAGATCGAGTCTATCGGGCTTGTGTGGTTACTTTTATGGGCTATGATATGTGGGTAGACTTGGTGATCCTTAGTATGATAGACTTTGATATTATCTTGGGCCTGAATTGGTTATCTCCATACAATGCGATTTTGAACGGTCACACCAAGACGGTCACGTTAGCTATGCCTGGTATTTCGCATTTGGAATGGAAGGGTACTCCCAGCCCTACTCTTAAGAAGATCATCTCTTACCTCCGAGCGAAAAAGTTAGTAGATAGAGGATGTTTCGCCTACTTGGCTCATATTTGTGATACGAGCGTGGATACTCCTTCCTTAGAGTCTATTCCTTTAGTTAACGAGTTTGCCGAGGTCTTTCCTGCAAACTTGCCTGGTATGCCGCCCAACCGTGACATTGATTTCTATATTGATTTAGAGCCCGGCACTCATCCTATTTCTATTCCACCTTACCGTATGGCTCCAGCCGAGTTGAGAGATTTGAAGGAACAATTGTTGGATCTATTGAGCAAGGGGTTCATCTGTCCTAGTATGTCCCTTTTGGGTGCTCCCGTGCTATTTGTGAAGAAGAAAGATGGTTCTATTCGAATGTGTATCGATTATCAGTAATTGAATAAGGTTACTATTCGGAACAAGTATCCGATACCCCGCATAAATTACCTATTCGATCAGCTTTAGGATGCATTGGTCTTCTCTACGATCTACTTGAGGTCAAGGTATCATCAGTTGAAGATTCGAGCGGAGGATATTCCGAAGACAACCTTAAGGACCCGTTATGGTCATAATGAGTTTCTGGTTATGTCATTCGGGCTTACCAATGCCCCCGCAACATTTATGAATTTGATAAATTGGATCTTCAAGCCATATTTTGATTCGTTCGTGATTATGTTCATCGATGACATCTTGGCTTATTATCGAAGTAAAGAAGAGCATGAGAAGCACTTGAGGATTGTGCTTAGTTTATTCAAGGAAAAGAAGTTGTATGCCAAGATTTCTAAGTGTAAGTTTTGGGTGAGTGCTGTGGCATTTTTGGGCAATGTTGTGTCTATGGACGGGATTATGGTTGATCCCAAGAAGATCGAGGTTGTTAGGGATTGGGCGAGGCTTACCTCAGTTACTGAGATTCGTAGTTTCGTGGGCCTTGCGAGCTATTATCGCCGGTTTGTGAAAGGGTTTTCTTCGATTGCTTCATATTTCACCTGGTTAAATCAGAAGCATGTTTCTTTTTCGTAGTCCGACGAGTGTGAAGAGAGCTTCCAAAAGCTCAAGGCTTTGCTGACTTCAGCCCTAATTTTGGCATTACCCGTGGAGGGTAAGGACTTCACCATATATTGTGATGCGTATCGCATCGGTCTAGGTTGTATGTTGATGCAAGAGGGCAAGATAATCACATTTTTTTCGAGGCAATTGAAGGTTCATATGAAGAACTACCCACTAATGATTTGGAGTTGGCGGTAGTAGTCTTCGCGTTGATGAATTAGAGGCATTATTTGTATGGGGTCCATTGTAAGGTGTTTACCGATCACCGCAATTTTTAACATGTGTTCAATCAGAGAGATCTCAATTCAAGGCAGCGTAGATAGATGGGGTTGCTTGAGGATTATGATATCACCACTCTTTACCATCTGGGCGAGGCAAATATGGTAGCTGATGCGTTAAGCTGAAAGGCGGTGAGTATGGGTAGGTTAGCTCGTTTGGTTATTGAGGAGTGTCCTTTAGCCATTGAGATTCAGACTTTGGCTAATAGCCTTATGAGATTAGATATTTTGAAACCTGACAAGGTTATGACTTATTTTGAGGTGAGGTCGTCTCTCTTGGAGAAGATTAAGTCCTAGCAGTTCAATGATGTGAAGTTGTGTAAGATTTGGAATAAGGTATTAAGTAGCGAGTCCAAGGAGGCCATGATCAATAGCGAGGATGTCTTGAGGATTAATAGGCACATTTATGTTCCTCGTAGGGGTGGTTTGATTTGTTTGGTATTAGGAGAGTCTCACAGTTCTAGATATTCTATCCATTCGGGTGCAACAAAGATGTATCGTGAGTTGAGGCAACACTGTGGAGTAAGATGAAGAGGGACATCACGGATTTAGTTTCTCAGTGTTTGAATTGCCAGCAAATTAAATATAGGCACCAGAGACTAGGTGGTGTGCTTCAAAGGATACCCATTCTAGAGTGGAAGTGAGAAAGGATTGCTATGATTTTTGTGGTTGGACTTTTGAAGACCTTAGTTAAGTTCGACTCGATTTGGGTTATTGTGGATAGGTTGACTAAGTCTGTGCACTTCATTCCGATTCAGATGACTTACAATGTAGAGAAGTTGGCACAGATTTACATTAGAAAGATCGTCTAATTGCATATGGTGCCTATTTTCATCATCTCAGAAAGAGGCACTCAGTTTAATTCTCATTTCTGGAGGACCTTGTAGTAGGAGTTGGTTACTCAGTTAGATCTTAGCACCGCATTTCATCAACAGACCAATGGTCGTTCGGAGAGGGCTATTCAGGTGTTTGAGGACATGTTAAGGGCTTGTGTTATCGACTTTGGTGGTCATTGGGACCAGTTCTTACCATTGGCAGAGTTTACGTACAACAACAGCTATCACTCGAGTGTCGACACGGCACCGTTCGAGGCTTTGTATGGTAGGCGATGTCGTTCTCCGATTGGGTGGTTTGATGCTTTCAAGGGGAGGCCTTGGGGTACGAATTTGTTGAGAGAGTCCTTGGACAAGGTGAAACTGATTCAGGAAAAACTTCTGGCAGCTCAGAGTAGGCAAAAAGAGTATGAAGACCGAAAGGTTTGTGATCTAGAGTTTATCATTGGCGAGCAGGTTCTGTTGAAGGTTTCACCCATGAAAGTTGTGACGCGATTTAGTAAGAAGGGTAAGTTAAGCCCGAGGTTTATTGGTCCCTTTGAGATTCTTCATCGTGTTGGTGAGGTGGCTTATAAGTTGTCTTTGCCACCGGTTCTGTCGGGTGTTCATCCGATATTCCATGTTTCTATGTTGAAGATATACCATTTAGAGGGATCTTATATCATTCAGTGGGATTCAGTATTGTTCGATCAGAATTTGTCCTTCGAAGAGGAGCCGATAGCGATTTTGGATCGGCAAGTGAAAAAGTTGAGGTCTAAGGAGATGGCTTCAGTCAAGGTGCAATGGAAGCACCGTCCTATTGAGAAGGCTACTTGGGAGATCAAGGCCGATATACGAGAGAGATACCCCTATCTTTTCACCGATTCAAGTACCTTCTCTTCATTTCCTTTCTTCTCTGTTCGAGGACGAACGATTGTTTAATTGGTATTTGATGTAACGACCCATTTGATAGTTACATGCATTTTGACCTTTATATCCCCGCTGACCCTTCCCCTAGCTCTGTTAGCTTGATATTGACCCGCTGGAATGGGCGACATAGTTCCCGAGGTCATTGGGTGAGATTTGATAGGATTTGAGGAAGTTATGACCTTAATGTGAAAAATGTTTGACCAATAATTGACTTTTGGGTAAACAGACTTTTTCAGAATTCTGTCAATTCCATGAGGTTTGGAGGGTCGATTATGATTTAGTAGGATGTTTGGTTCGGTTCTCGAGGCATTCGAAAGCATTTTGTACCTTGAGTTGGAAACTTAGTTTTGGTCATTTGGGGGTTGATCGAGTCGAGGTGACGTCCGTTGGGAATTTTGAAGCCACAGTTGAGTTCATAGCGTGTTGTGTCTACATGTTCAGTTTGTGGCTGGGAAGTCTCGGGTGGATGCCGGGATTTTGGGTGAAACTTTATGAAAACCAGATTTTCTAATTTCCTGGTGTCCCGCCTCTATGAGAGGTATGTCTGCCTTAGCGGGTCCGACCGACGGGACATGGCCCACAGACGTGGAAGCTAACTCATTCGATCATCAGCCGAGGCAAGATCGAAAGCGGAACCTTGATTGCGGAAGCGGGGGTCGCTGAACAGATTCCCTTTTTATTTCCCAATTTGAACCATTCTTCATTCATTCACCAAATTGAAACCCTAAGAGATTCTAGAGACGATTTGAAGAGCAATTGGATTGTATCATTCTTGAGTAAGTTCCCTTCGCGTTGTTTTATGTTTATTTACTTCCTAAGTTAGAATTCATAATTAATTAAAGGGGTTAGTATGGAAAGTAAGTTGAGACTCTAAGTTTTCCATCTTTGTATCTTATGCTATAGAATTGGGGTTTGTTTATAAATCTTGTTAAACCTAGTCATGAATTCTTGGGTTGAGTAGATACTAAGTTGAGTCATTCTATATTTCATGGTTTATGATTTGGAAACTTAGGTTTCTTCCTAATTTGGGTTTTTTTTTTTTTTTATTAGGAGTTGAAAATGATGATTTCTTGAGTCTATTTAGCAATTGAGGGATAGTATTGGACCTCTTAAGTTTGGATTAACCAATTTTTACCTAAATTCCTATTTTGCCCTTATGGGATCGATTTTCCTCTTTTAAAGGGTTATTTTTTATTCGATTAGTACTATAGCTTTATGGATATTAGTCGCTATTTCTTATATAGAATGCGTTGTTGAATAGACTTTGATCTTTCAAAAGCTCTTCAGAAGGGCAAAGGTCAAGTTGGATAGTTCGTGCTACCCGCTCCACATCGAGGTAGGTTACAGTTTACCTTTCGGTTAGAATCCAATTAGTGACCCACATGTAGGAGTTAGATATTGACGGGAAAAACATGCTAGGCCTTCGAGTATGAAATTGGGATGGAATTCTATTAGGTTGGTCGTTGATGGTTGTGGGCTTGTCGCCTTGCTGTGTGATTTGGGCTTGTCGCCCTTTTGTTATGATGTGACTCACATATATATTCATCTCTCTTTGCTTATGCCAATTATCATCGAACAGGGAAAGAATCATAAGATTAGGATTGAACTATGATGTGTGCTTATGATAAGACACGAATGAGACTTTGATTTCGATTTGTTGTTGATTATGATATCTTGCATTGCATACACTCTCATTTCATATGATGCATTGATATGAACTGTGACTTGGTATTGATGATGATAAGTTATACAAAGGCACGTCCAAGGGTTTTCCGGATTGTATATGAAAAAGATGAGAATCCGTGATTCGAGATTGTTACCGGAGCAGAGTTTGATATACTTGCTGCCCGAGGTTTCTTCCCGGGACGAGTGGGTACATAGACTTTGCGGGTCCCCTATGGGTCATGACTTTCAAGACATGGAGGTTTTCTTCCGTAGCACGTGTGTACAGGCTTGAGGTTTGGCCAGTGCATTTCATTACATATGCATTCACCTTTACATCCATTATTCATTGATTGAGTTGTGTTGGTATTAATATTGGGATGATTTCATTGTTGATTGGTTTGTTAACTTACTTGTTTTCTTACTTATCTACTTGTTGATTCTTTCTTCATATATGTGAACCCATTGTTGTCGACCTATGATACCTATCAGTACATAGTGTTTGTATTGATTCTACCTTGCTGCACTCTTTTTTGAGTGCAGAGTTTGCTACAGGTTCCACTTCAGCACATCGTGAGTGATCTTCCCGAGGCTTTTGGTATGAGTTTCTAGGGTGAGCCATGTTCCTGATCAGTAGCCCGGAATATTCTTCTTTAGGATATCTGTCCATTGTTCCGAGACAATATTACAGACTTTGTTATTTGACATTTCCAGACTTATGTATATTTAGTGGTTCTTGTACTGTACTTAGACGCATTTTGGGGCATTTGTAGTATTATTCCGCACTTAGTAGTTATTTATATATATTTAAACTGCTTTTATATTTATATTTCTTATTAATATGCCTAAAATGAATCTTGAATAAAGGAAGGGTTCGCCCACCAAGGGGGTTAGAGTGGGTGCCCGCTCAACTCACGAGTTGGGTCGTGAGATTACGGCTTAGGAGATTTTGGATCATGACAAATTGGTATCAAAGCATTAAGTTCGCAAGTCTTATGAGTCATGAGTGGTGTCTTGTTTATGCATATGTAGCGCTCCATATCTACAAGCGAAAGGCTACAGTGGCATTTTTTAGCTTGTTCCCTATTCTTTCACTCCTCATCGTGCGTACTTGATTCGTCTTTAGTGTTAAATCTCCTTGTTTTATTCTCTTACCGCTGGTGAGGATACGTTCTTAAATTCGCATGCCAGGGGTTGGATGTGGCGTCGTACGGCATTGTGCGAGAGGTTGTATCGTGATGACAGAGTAAGCCAGTCTAAAGATGTGTGGCTAGGTTTAGATTGAGTGGAATTGTGATTCAGACTCTTTAGTTCGGTAATATCCATGATAAATGTGAATGATGATATAAAGAACTCCATGATCGTCATATCTTCTATGATGGGTTGTTTGGATGTTGAGGAAGTGCATTTATGGCATAGCAAGTGATGGACAAAGTCGACAAAATTGAATTTGTCTTTGTCAGCGAGATAACTAGATAATAAGAATCATGACTTTGAAGACTACGTTGGGGAGGTTTGACATAACAAGGATTGTTGGGTCGTGGTGTGATTAGGGTGGGGATACTTCAACGTCATCGATATTTATTAGGATAGTCTTACGAAACAAATATATCAATGACTTGTCAACAATCCAGTAATGGAATGGTACATATGCTAATATCTTGAAGACAAGTGTAAGCTTGGGAGGATCAATTGATCAGATGAAATGACAGTGACCATATTAAGGTTATGAGCAGAAGTTGAGTAAGGAAAAGGGCATAAAAGTTGGTCTCTTGTGATGAGGTTCGAGGTGGTAGGACTTCCTATAGGGTTTGTATTAAGAGTTTTCCTTTTATCCTACATATTAGGGGAGCAATGAAAAACATTTGAATAGTTCAAGCTTGGTGACACGACAGTCGCGGTGGTAAACTGTCTATCTGACAAAACTCATGAGGTGTGCTAAGTTTAATATCGACTAACTTTACGAAAGGATAAGATGAATAAAGAAAAGTGGTTTGGGAGTTCTTTAAGGAAATGGTTAATTTCTTTAGTACAAGTGAGGGAAGTTACCCGTGATGATTGATTTTTTATGGAACAAGGGATAGTAATCCTTTAGCGAAGAGCGCATTTGCAGATTTTCTTGAGTTTGAGGATGGCGATATAAGGTCATATTTGACTAAGAAGAACTTGTTGGTTATGTAATTTACTACAGTTACATGATGTTCAAAGAGTGTAGGGTGACATATATATGGTAACCTTTGTGGTTATGGTGCCAGAAAGTGGAAGATCTAGTGGGTTGTAATGTAGAAAGGTTAACCCATACGCGAAGTAGGTGATGGATAGGATGAATTGGTTCTGCATAATTAGCTACACCTTAGACTACTGTAGTATGGTTTTAGAGGTTAACAAGTAAGATTTATTACTTAAGGAGTTACCGAATGTTTCACCTAATTTGGAGAATGGATGTTGGAATTATATTTGTTGCCTAAGACTCGGCAGTTTCTACCATCACCATTGATATGACTCTATGAAGTAGAAGAACTCAGAGGAATAATCGCACAATCTAGTTGAGGTGTTCTAGTACAATCTACTTGAGGTGTTCTAGTCCGGCGTGATAAAACAAGTAGTGGTTATTCATATGCAAGCCTCTCCAACAGACCCTCGAGCGAGGTTTCAATCAATAAGGACATTTATTGTTGTCTATTTATGATATGTATGAACAAAATTCAAGTTGTGAAGTGCATTTCAGAATGAATTGAGGGTCAGCAATATCAGTTGAAACTAAGAAAAGTGAATTTACTATGGACAATTTTGGGAATCAATGTAGGGTAATGAACTTGTAGTTAAAGGAGTTTCAACAAGAATTCTTGTGTGAAGATATATAAGAATGTTTATAAGAACATGTGCACAATAATTAAGAATCGCCCTACAGATTTTTGACTCGTGCAGTGGTGGTTTAGGATATTATATCGGCAATAATAATGATCAACCGTAACTTAATGGAGTAATCAAGGCTAGTAGGTACTTTTGGGGGAAGGATTTCGTGAAGGATTGTACCTCGGATGCGATTGACTTGTAAAGATATTCATTTTAAGGTTCAAGTGGTGTAAGAAAAACTTTCAAATGAACATGGTTGTGGTTTACTACTATTTCCGCGGTTGGTTTAGCCTTTTTGAATAACTTATGATATTTGATACACCCCTCGAGTGAGTTTGAATGATTTTCGATTGATAATGCTAACATTGATTGTAAATGGAATGTGACGAATGAAGAATCAGGAAAAAGGGCACCTTGCTATCGATTTGGAAGGATTAAGGTTCATCTTCAGGAAAAAAAGACTTGAATTTGAAACAACATGATTTCTCGAGTTATGTATAGATTATGGTGATACTATTCGGAATCATTTGGATAGGGTGTAAGTTTTTTAATATACTTTGGGTGTGGATTGTCCGGACAATTTGGGTTAGGGATGTTCAAAATCGAACCGTAACCGATAACTCAACCGCAAAATTGTCTTATTTCCCTGTTGGTATTGGTTATTGGATTAACGGTTGGTGGATGGATTAATATTTTATAGTTAACTGGTTATTAATGCGGTGGCGGATTTCTCAATTTCCTTATCGGATAAACAGTTAACCCGTTAAGAATTATCATATTTACATTTTTATCCCTAAATATATAAAGTATCTATTATAAATCTTGAAGCTAAAGGCCATTCAGTATTCTATTCCTTCTAGCAAAGGAGTTCTTGATTATTATTTTTTGAATTTTTAGAGCACGTCCAATTAAATTGCCACAAAGAAATTCAAAAACTTGACACTAGATACTAGAAAGGATGACAAAAATTTTAAGAAACAGTAGGAAAACGTACTTATCAAAAGTAATTGAAGAAATATTAGCAATAAACATGTTAGTGATTTTAATTTTCATTCTCTTAGATTTAGCCGATGCATCACCCTATAATTGTTTGATAATTGCTAACCCAATACCAAACCAATCGATATCTAATCAGTTGGCTAGCAAATATATATATATATAAGCCGATAACTAATAAGTCAAACTGTTAATCGTAATTATCCACGCGATAAGCATCCCTAGCCATGGTGGTTTTGCAGCCAATAATTAGTGAGGTTCAGATTTCAGACGACTGATGTGATAAGATTGATGGGAAGGTGATCCATGTTGTACTAAGGTGTGTGATTTCATAGCATCCTTGAATGAATGGACTACAGATGATTGATAAGAGGAATTCTCTACATTAGGGAATTATAAGTCAAAATTTTGAGGTGAGACTATGTCTGTGGTAGTGGACTATGTTGGAGTGATACTAGCTAGATAGTCACGATGGAGTATGATAGATACAAATGAATTGGGATGACTTGTACGTGGCAAGACATGTTAATTGCAATATTCGATACTTTTAGATTTGCTAAAGGCGTAACAAGGTATCACACTCAGAGATTTTATGGTTGAGAAGTATGAAGTATGAGGCTACAGACCTTGCATCGAAGTATTTATGCGGTGAACGAGTTAAGCCAAAGCTTAAGAAGCTCACATATTGAAGAATTTGATGTACTTAGATTTCAGGTAGTTATAGAAGATTTGTATGATTTCAGGTAGTTATAGAAGATTTGTATGACTAGTGTGAATCGAGAAACATGAAGATTAAATTCATAAGATATCACCCCTCGGTACTAAGTTGATCAATTGGTCGGATTTCAACTTTTGAGGTTAAGAATAACAGCACAGGCTCAATTATTCATGAGGGAAGGAAGGAATGGGTCAGCACAGACCTATCAAAGACTTATTATTTACTATGAAAGGAATTAGAATCAGTTCGAGCGCCAATTGGTGATATTCGGGGGTTGTGCATTTGAACCAAGACGTATTTGGTCATGAAATGATATATGTCATATGTATATATTACTAGGAAGATTTACAGTTATACAAGTAGCCCATTTTTCACTAGGTTCGATGGAGTGACAGTTCTTGGTGAAGATATAATAGGTTTACCGAGTATTATTGGGGTTTATGAGTGGAGTTTATGCAATTTTCATGGATGACAATAGTTTATATAGATACACAATGATGTATTGAGGATGTATGAATGGATATGGAAAGCCTTCGGAGTGATCAGTTATTTTCTACAGTTTGACACAACAAGATAATTACTAGAATGGAGCACAAAACATGTCATTTGAAGATTCATGTTGAATTGGACATCAGTTGCTGACTCAGTACACTCGGCTCTATGAAACGAAACTAACGGTTTTGAAATTAACGCAATCAGCCTTGGGTAAGGTCTGTTTCTGGGAGAAATGCTTAGAATTGGCTTAAAACAAGCAAGAAATTTGTTCTGGTAAAAGTAATTCATAATTTAGACTTGCGGTGTGTCTCAATGTATTTTCTAAGGATTCTTGGTATCAATAACGCTATTGAAGAGTGTGAAACAAAGATAATATGTAAATCAATGTATTTTACCAGTACAGGTTCGACAATGGATTGTGGTTGTAGCTAAGAGGTTGTGGTGGTTTTGGTGGCATTAGTTATATTGAGCAACTACTGCCAAGAGTAGGATTATAATCAAAATCAGGTGTCTCGAATGCAGTTAGTTCAAACAAGCAAAGATATTCTGCTTGTGGAAGTTCCAGTTATAAATAATGGAGATAAAGGTTTTTTATCTAAGTTAAAGCAAGATTTGATAGATAAGGTAAACAATCGGTGATATTAGGATAAATTTTTGCTGAGGACACCAACATGAGGTTTATAATTGGTAGTTACGGATATTCGACTGTTTCAATACCATTCCAGACACGTTCGAGGACAGATGTTTGTTAAGTGGGGG
Organism: Lycium ferocissimum; assembly: GCF_029784015.1. NCBI lineage: Eukaryota > Viridiplantae > Streptophyta > Magnoliopsida > Solanales > Solanaceae > Lycium > Lycium ferocissimum. The sequence continues at coordinate 30,821,187 of NC_081346.1, forward strand.
AAGATGTAATGACTCGTCCCGTCATTTTGAGTATTGGAGACCTTTTTCCCTAAGTGAAACTTCTTGTAGGTTTAAAATTAATATTATGACTTGCCGAGACCGTTGAACCGGATCCTAAGGCAACCAGATGCGTATCAAAGAAGAATAACAAAAACTAGAAGTTTTGAGAAAAAAAATAAAATAAGAATTGACCAAAGTCAATATTTGGGTAAATAGATTTGGAATCAAGGTTTGAAAATTCTCATAGGTCCGGAAGGTGATTTATAACTTAATTGGATAGCTTGGACGAATCCCGAGGGACTTGGGAGTGATTCGGATGGTTGAGTTGCATTCTAGTAGAATTTAAAGTTCAAAGTTGACTATGGTCAAATAGTTTTCTTAGCGAGTCTAGATTCATGATTTGAAAGTTTCAACAGGTTTGTATAATAATCTTGGACTTGTCTGCAAATTTCGGTTACATTCCGATGAGTTTCGAACGGGTTTTAATCGTGTTGCGTTCGTATTTAATGTTTAAACGTCCTTTTGAGGATAAATGGTGCCACATTAAGCAATTGAGCTCTAAATTGTTCTTTGATTGAACCATTAGATTTGTATCGCGATTGCGGAACCATAGCAACACGAATTATCGAATTATGAGGTCGAATGAATACGATACTTTTACCTTGAGGGGTTGTTGTTGATACTGGTGCTTCCGCCAAAGCAACTATTGGGAACAACTCCAAAGACCGATAAAGTGGCTATGAGTCCGCAAATGCGAAGACTGCGAAATCACCTATGGGTCTGCAAATGCGGCAATGGCGGGATATGGCGGGTTTAAAAATCTGACTTCTCCCTCATTCTTCAAACTCAATTTTTGAAAGTTGTAGAGCTCGTATTTAGGCAATTCTTGCGATTTTCTTCTCATTTCAACGTGAGGGTAAGAATATAACATTGATTTTTATAGTTCGACCTGATTGCACTCATTCATTAGTGAATTGATTTTATTTTGATTGAGAATCTGATGGTTTTAGCCCTAAAACATAGGAAAGATAAATATATGGATTTGGAGGTCGATTCGAAGTCATTTTTGTCCAAGCTCAAGGAAGATTTGATAGATAAGGTAAACACGTGGTGATATTGGTATAAATTTTTCCTGAGGACGCCAACATGAGGTTTATAATTGGTAGTTACAGAAGCTCAACCGTTTCAATACCATTCAGTACAAGTTCAAGGACAGACGTTTGTTAAGTGGGGGAAGATGTAACGACTTGTCCGGTTGTTTTGAGTATTGGAGACCTTTTTCCCTAAGTGAAACTTCTTGCAGGTTTAACATTCATATTATGACTTGTGGGGACCATTGAATCATATCCCAAAGCAACCAGATGTGTATCGGAGAAGAAAACTAAAAACTAGAAGTTTTGAGGAAAAAAAAAAAGAATTAACCAAAGTCAATATTCGGGTAAATAGATTTGGAATCAAGGTTTGAAAATTTTCAAATGTCCATATGGGATTTATAACTTAGTTAGATAGCTTGCACGAATCCCGATGGCTTCGAGGGTGAATTCGGATGGCTGAGTTGCATTCTAGTAGAATTTAAAGTTCAAAGTTGACTACGGTCTAATAGTTGTCTTAGCGAGTCTAGATTCATGATTTGAAAGTTTCAACAGGCTTGTATGATATTTTGGACTTGTCCGCAAGTTTTGGTTAGATTTCGATGAGTTTCAAACATGTTTTGATCTTGTCGCGTTCATATTTAATGTTTAAACGTCTTTTTGAGAATAAATGGTACCACATTAAGCAAACGAGCTCTAAATTGTTCTTTGATTGAACCATTAGATCTGTATCATGGTTGCAGAACCATAGCAGCACGAATCGTCAAACTCTGAGGTCGTATGAGTATAGTAATTTTACCTTGACGGGTTATTGTTGGTACTGGTGCTTCCGCCAAGTAGCAATTGACTGCAAATGCAAAGACTGATAAAATGACCATGAGTCCGCAAATGCGAAGATTGCAAAATTGCCTATGGGTCCGCAAATGTGGTAACAACGGGTATTAAAAACCCGACTTCGCCCTTAATCTTCAAAATCAATTTTTGACAATTCTAGACCTCGTATTTGGGCAATTTCTGTGACTTTCTTCTCATTTCAACGTGGGGGTAAGAACATAACCTCAACTTTTATATTTCAACTTGATTACACTCACTCATTAATGAATTGATCTGTATTTTGATTGAGAATTTGAGGGTTTTAGCCCTAAAACTTAAGAAAGATAAATTTATGGATTTGGAGGTCAATTCGAATTCATTTTGGGCTAAATTTCATGGGTAACCTGATTTTTGAAGAAATTTCCAGTTTTGAGCCTGAGGGCTCAGGGTTGGCTTTTTAGTCCAAATTATTTTATATAGTAATATGGGTATCGTTGGAGTTGTTTAACCACATAGAGTACTATTTTGAATAGATTGATCCATTTCATGAATTCGGGGGCGGTAGGGCTTTCGATAGATTTAAAGCTTCGGTCAAATCGAGGTAAGTTAAGTTTCAACTCCAACTAGAGGAATATTGTTGTTAATTAAATAATAATAAGGGTTAATGGTGAAAGACGGGGTCCCACATCCATGAGGCGCTGCTCATTTATGTGGGTACCGGTGTCAAATTGTGGGTACTTAACCGATTATCTTAAAAGTTATGAATTAAAAAGTATCCAAACGAGGAAAAGATTACAATAATAACATACCCAATGAAATTCCACAAAGTGGGTTCAAGGAAGGGTAGAGTGTACGCAGACCTTACCCCTATCTTTAGAGGTAGAGAGCCTGTTTCTGGTAGACCCTCAGCATAAAAACAAGTAGTTAAAAGAAGTACCAAAAAAGAAATAACGGAAGCGGATAAGTCATGCAAAAGTCTATAAAAAGCATGAAGTGGTCTGAGAAAAGAAAAATGAAAAGATATCAGGGATGATATTGTAAAATCCTAATCAAATTAAAAATGCTTATAAGATGAAAAATCATAAGTTGGAGGATGATCAACTTATGAGTTTTGGTTGATATCGATGCTACTTAGCTTATAAGTACTTCTAAATTTATCTAACATATATTTAGACAACAAAACATTTATAAGCTAATTTGACCAACTTATAAACTTTACCCAACCACCCTCTAAATCCAGTGTAGAAACTACTGGAATGCTAGCAATATCACAAATCAAACTGTTTTAGGGTGATATCAAATATCCGGAGTTGTATTTCTGGATGATTTTACATGATTCCTGAATTTTATTTGTCCTTTTTCATTATCTCTTTTGTTCTCTTGCTTGTTATAGGTGTAAATCAACTTGACTAAAGCTTTAACGAGAAGATCAAGATTCAGGGTCTATGTGCTTGTTTTCTTTATAGTCTAAACTGCAAGAAACACTGAAAATTGCATGTTAATTAACAAAGAATAGAACAAATATCTATCGGTCTCCTAATTAAATTGGTTGATTCTTATTCGAAAGAATGATTACATGTATTGAATACGAGATATCTAAAGGAAATTAATTAATACGTAACAACAACACATCCAATAATACTATAATATCATTTGCATACAACATGTCTAGGTCCAACAAACAAAATTGTCTGCAACATAATGTAGCTCACTACTTTGTCTGAGTATTTTAGATATTGGCATTTGGATAGCTTATACAACAGAGTTCTCTAATTCAAATTTGTTGAATCTAAACAAAAAATTAAAAAAAAAATCAATGAATCAACAATTTTAGTCTTGTATAGCAAGGATAGAATCAAAAATCTAAACCAAGCTAGAGCTCTCACTTCTCTAATACATTTTGTAGTACTACAACCTAGCCTCCCTCGAATACGCCGAGGAATCTTTCTTTTCTTGTGAGAGAGTAAGAAGGGAGGAGAGAAACTACTTTTCTTAATGGTTGAGACTTAATACAAAGTGATTCAATATACAGGAGCCTCCAGTCTACTCTAATAAGGCAACATGTCCTTTTTACAAGACGTATTTAATTTAAATGATCTTCTAAATAATATACAAAGAGCAATTTAGACAAATTATGTACAATGAATTTGGACATTTGTGACACTCTCCCTCAAATTAGAGCATCTAGATCACAGGCTCCCAATTACCACACATACTTGATTACAAGACCTGAGTGCTAGCTTGGTTAACGTATTTGCCAACTAATCATTTGAATGCACAAAATCAATATAATATTTAAGAGTTTTTTCCCCCTAAAAATACAAAATCAGGGCCCTAATGACCCCATTTAAAGAAGTGGTATTGACATGTACATAAAACCCCTAGATAGAATTGACATGTCTTTAACTAAATATTTTATTTAGCAAATTAATCCTAAAAGAAATGGCATACAGTAGTCGTCTCCTTGAATCTCTCTATTTTTCCTCTTTCATTTCATTCGTGTCTCTCTCCTCCATTCTTCCTCTCCATTCCATCTGCGTCTCTCTCCTCCATTTTCCCTCTCTTTCATTCCCTCCCCTTAAATCTCTCTTCCATTTTTCTTTCACTTAAAATCTATCTAATTAAACCCAATATTCTATTAAAATATATTCTTATTTTTCAATTCAGTCCGTTTTTGCCCTGTTTCAACGAGGAGGAAAGAATAATCTTCCAAACGGACAAAGACCTAAATTTCCATTATTTTCATTCCTTAGCTTGTTTTGTTACAGCAAGATGGACAATCCCTCCATTGATTAAATATGATAATGGATACCAATTTTAGCTTAAAATATGTGATATACATAATGATAAACATTGTATGTACATTAGCATAATGTATATCAAATAAATGAGCGCAATACATGCTAATATACATTAATACGTACAAATTATTCCAGCTATACGGTAGACCTATATATATATATATATATATATATATATATATATATTCACTATGTATACCATGTATGTCAGTGTATATCACACAGATTTACACATATATACATGATATACAAAAATACGCAGATATACAGTGTGATATACATGATCATATACACGGGATACAGTGTGGTATACACATATGGACGCTTCTTCAACCTTGAGTTTAAATTTGAAGTTCCACTCAAATTCGCCTCAAATCATCTTCAAACACCTCCAAAATTGATATTCTAGCTTCTTAAGATGTTTTCATCGGTTAGAAGATAGACATGGGGTATTTGAGTATAATTCTAGAGAGATTTAGGAAAAAAATATGATAGATTTAAGAAAAGTAATTGGATAAAACTTTCAGAAGAGAGAAAAGACGAAAATTTGTACTAGTCAAATTAGAAAAGTTCATCGTATTGTATTCCTAAGGACCAAAATTTATAATAATCCCTTCAGCATTCCTACTTTTAAAACCAAGCTTGTTAGAGTGTGAAGGGAAATAATGCAATATACATTTCGTTTCAGGCTTGTTAGAGTGTGAAGGGAAATAGTGCAATATGCATTTTGTTTTAAAGACTCTGGAAGCAGACAAAGAAGGAATTTTTTTAGGTAACCAACATTGTATTAATCACCCGAATGAAAATTATAAAACAAGCTAACTACCACAGTCAGCTTAATCCAAATAACAGAAAACTTCCTCATCTACCACCTAACTATACTGCCTTAGCTATCCTCTACAAAACTGCTAGTTACTATTTACATGAGCCAAGATTGAACAAGGCATCGTATATCTGTTGAAGCTCTCACATTACATAAGAAGAGAGAAGAAATTTAAAGCTATTTTAAAGGGGGTGGTAGGGGCGGGGAGTGGAATTTTGTTATTAGATATAAATTTATAGCTTGAACATGAGAAGAGAAGAAATTTAAGGGGATGGGGGTGGGGGTGGGGGTGGGGGTGGGGAGGATTTTGTTATAAGATATAAATTTATAGCCTGAAACATGGTCACGGACTACCTGATGCCAGTATCCTAAACTCAAGCTATCTTATGCTATATACTGTTTTAACTTGTCATATAATCCCAAATATTCTTAAAGAAAGAACCACACTTTCAAAAACTAGCAATAATTTTATAACAAAACATATACAACCTCTAACAAATCTCACAAAATTAGAGATTTTGAAGATCTTCTTTTCTTATCTTTCTTCTTATCTTGTATCTCTTCCAATCATCTTTTTTCCTATTTTCTCTTCCCACAAATCCTTGTCTCTCATTGCTCAACCACCAAATTGCCATCAGAAGCCACCATACCAACACCATAAAATACCATATCCACCACTCATTCACCATAACATGGAAGACACCATTCTCATACAGTAAAAAGGGAAAAAAAAGAAGAAGAAGAAGAAGAAGACGACGACAATGACAATTTCAGAACCACCAATAGTGAACTGCACTCCACCAGTGAATCTATTTTACTCAAAAGCTTCAAACTAGTAAATGAAATCAATTACGCATTTTCAATAATATGATGCAACGACGTTGTATGTATTTTGTATGTCATGTGTATATCACTGTATCCAGTGATGCATAACACATACACCCGACAGACCTAAAAATACACTATAAATCAATATTTTCCCCATTTTTTCTAATTCGCTTTTTGTCTTTTGCATAGCATTTTTTCATATTGAATCAAGTAAATGAAAGGAGCTAAGAATTTGTTAAAATTAATGTTTCAATTAATTCTGAAACAGTTAATCTAATAAAGTTCTTGAGTTTCAAAACTAAATGAATTGGATTTGAAGATACTTTCTTAATTATTGTCTTTTACGTTTTGGTTTCATTCTTTTACGTTTTAGGTTCTTGAAAGATACATTTTAATTTGTAAAATTCATGAACCTATTAATAACTATTAGTTAATGAAACTCTTCTTTTTCAAGATTTTTAATCCTATAAATAGTGTTCCATTCTTTTGGAAAAGGCAAGCACTTCAAGAAAACAATTTCCCTAAAAACTTTAGAGAGACATTGATCAAAAGGTGAAATCACCAATTCAAGAATAGAAGAGCAACTTTCTTGAATGCTACTTGTACAATGGCTTAGTTGAATCCCGAAGATAGAGTTGTTATTTATTCTTCCATTTGCTCGTGGGAGAGACTCCAACTATCTTCAAGAAATGTCTTAACGTGCCTCTAAACCAAGCTAGTTTATTTTGGATTTCTTATATTATTATCATCCTTGTTCTAACAATTTGAAAATAGTGTCTCTATGGCTACTACATCAACATTGAATGGTGTTCCATCTTTGCCTAATCCTAATCTTTAAATATTCGATGGCAAAGACTTTCCTAGATGACGTGGAAAGATGGAATTCTTTTTAAGACAATTGAAGTTGACATATGTTCTTGAACAACCTTGTCCTAATGCTCCTGGTTCTGAGGTAGCAATTGACAAGGCTACTTTGATTAAAGAACAAATTGCCAAATGGAAAGATGATGATTATTTATGTAAGAATTATATTCCTGGAGGAATGTCCAACAAATTTTATGATCAATATTATATCAAGTTCAAATTTGCTAAGGAGATTTGGGACGCTCTTCAAACTATCTATTTGGCAGAAGAGGTGAGTTCAAAGAAATTTCTTGTTTCAAACTATATGGAGTTCAAAATGGTTGATGATAAGTCAATCACTGAACAAGAACAAGAATTCCAACTTATAGCTAATAAAATTGCTATATCTGGAATTGCTCTTGATGAAATTTTTTATGTTGGTGCTATTGTCTCGAAACTTCCTTCCTCTTGGAAAGAATACAGAAGGAAGATTTGACTCTTGAACAATTGTTGCAGCATTTGCAAATTGAACAAGAGACTCGATATCGTGAAAATACTATTTTGAAGGAACCCATCATGAAAGGTCATGTGGTTGAAGAAAAATCAACCAAGAAGGAATCTGTTAATAAGAAAATTCTGAAGGCAAAGAGATGTACGAATTTCAAGCATACTAGCACCAATTCTAAGTTGGTTGAATGTTACCACTGTCACAAATTTGGTCACTATGCGCGTGATTGTAAAATTCTTAAAGCACTTAGATAAAAGGATTCAGGACACATGGCCGTAAGGTATCAAAGCATTACGATTTTCACCGGAACATAGTAATGTGCATGAAAATTTTTCTACTTCGTTTAATGATCTACTTAGTTCAAGATTCGCTCACTAAGTAGTCAATGATTTAGAATGTATTCACTAGCTGATGGTTCAAGTCCAAAAGACACCATTATTGATGCATATTACTAGATTAATGTCTCAAAAATATTTTCAAAATTTCTTGAAACAAGTGGATTGTTAAAATTAATGTTTCAATTAATTCTGAAATAGTTAATCTGATAAAGTTCTTGAGTTTCAAAACTAAATGAATTGGATTTGAAGATACATTCTTCATTGTTGTCTTTTACGTTTTGGTTTCATTCTTTTATGTTTTTTCATTCTTTTACGTTTTAGGTTCTTGAAAGATACATTTTAATTTGTAAAATTCATGAACCTATTAATAACTATTAGTTAATTTTCTCTTCTTTTTCAAGATTTTTAATCATATAAATAGTGTTCCATTCTTTTGGAAAAGGCAAGCACTTTAAGAAAACAATTTCCCTAAAAATTTTAGAGAGACATTGAACAAAAGGTGAAATCACCAATTCAAGAATAGAAGAGCAACTTTCTTGAATGCTACTTGTTGTGATTTAGTTGAATCCCAAAGATAGAGTTGTTATTTAATTTTCCGTTTGCTCGTGGGAGAGACTCTAACTGTCTTCAAGAAACGTCTTAATGTTCCTCTAAGCCAAGCAAGTTTATTTTGAATTTCTTATATTATTATCATCCTTGTTCTAACAGAACTGACAACTAATTAGTTATAATAGCGCAAATATGTTGCTATTATAAACAGAAATTCAATTTTCTTATCTTTAGTAATTGACCAGAGATAATACGAGGTGTTGGGGATAAATCTGATGGTTATCAAACGCCGTGAGAGGTGGTGAAGGTAGAGCCGCCGGTGGTTATCGTGAAAATAAAGCTAGTGGATGTCTAGGTGTCAGCAGAAGTGGTGGAAGTAGAGGAGAAACTGGTTGTTCTAATCATAGTAAAATTTTGGTTCTAAAGTTGGTGTCATAGGAGGAGGAGGTGGGGGTACGACGGGTCTGCTGAGTTCTTTTGAAGAAAATAAGAGTTGGAAAGATGAAGAAAAGAAAGAAGGAAGAGTAAAAAATAAGATAATAAAAAAATTAAGAATAATAAATAATTTAAGTTCTATTATTTGATGACATTCAATTAAAAGACGATACATGTACTGTCTAATTCCTTTTAAATTTTTTCACTTTCCACATGCGTCTAGAAATATGATAGCATTTTTTTGCCACATCAAGTCTCATGATGGTATTAATTTCATTTCAAACAGGCTTAGAAAATACTATGAAATAAGACGAAATCCCTTATCTAATCCCCATTCACTAATGAAATCGAGGGAAGCCCTTTTTAAAGACTTCTGGAGCAACTATATATTATGGCGATAAAAAAATTATGGTTATCATGAGGAGTTTTACTAGTATGAGTTATGATAACCAGAGGAAAAATAAAGTATAACATATTATGATTGGCTAAAATTAAATTAAGAATGTAAAATATTTTAGTACCAACGTGTAAGTGTATATATTAAATCCTACTAAAATATCCAAATATCACTTTTCTCCTATTAGATGATTCAAATTGGTGCCACAAAGTTAATATCTAGTGCAGATCCTGGTTCTTCCTTCTCTTCAATTAATACCAATTAAAATACCTCGAGTATAAATATTTCGACTTTTCTATTTCCGTCTCGTCAAGTAAAATAGGAATTTAAAATTGAAACTATACAAATTCATCTTTCTTTCTAATATCCTTAGCAAAAGAACTGCATAAGCATAGTTTTTCATATCCAAAACACGAAGTATAAAAGATTATATTCATTTCCATTGTTTATACTACAAATTTGGTACAAAACTAAGATTTTTCTAATCTTCAATAATTAGGAGTATGCATCTTCTACTTAGTACAAAACAATAAAAGAATCAATGCTCTATTTTAGAGATCATAAATAAAAGATTTTTTTTTAATTGTAAGTGCTTAGTTGTTCTGAACACAGTCTGCTGGAAATCCTTGTGGAAATCGCTTAGAATCAGTGCAGTAATTATAAACCATGTAATTCTTCTGCACCCATTTCAACCTCTCTTGGCTTGTATTATCTAACTCTTCATTCAACCATGAATTGCTGGTTGAAGTTGCAGAATTGGAATTGCAAGAAGATGAGGATGATGGAGAATTGGGAATACAAGCATTTGCATTAAAGTTTCTGTAAGAAGCACTAAAAGGTGCTTGGCTCCAATCAGTTTTCACAAGCCCCCCTCTTGTAGCCCAATCATCTGCATTCCATAGACTTGAGTATATCCTCATTGGTTGATTCTTGGGGTATGACACTCCAATTGATTCACCATTCTTGTATTCTCTAATGGGTGTTCCATCCACATAGAATCTGTTCAACCAAAAAACAAGAGAACCTCAAATCAGGATTGGATTAAAGTGACCGATTTTTAAGAAAGTTTGAATCTTTAATTACTTACATGATGCGTTGTGGATTCCAGAGGATGGAATAGGTATGGAAATCGGCAGTAGGGTCAAACCAAAGATGAAATTGTTGTTCTCTGTTGCCTTTGCCTTGGCTAAACACATTAGTGTGCAGAGTATAAGGATCACCACTTAGATTTCCCAAGAATTCAAAATCTATCTCATCATGTGTTGGCCCTTGTGATGACAACTGCAATAAAAAAATAAAATTAAAAATTAAAAAAAGAATACAATTTTATTTCAGCTCAATAAATTAAACATGTATGTAATCTAGCTGAAAAATGATTTAAAGAAAATGTTGAGGAAGAAGGGTTACTTACATAGTAAGCAGTAACAGTGCCAGCAGAATTTCCAGGGACAAGTTTGAGTTGCATGTCAATTTTACCAAATAGATACTCATTCTTGGATTGAAAACCTGAACCAGATATTTTGTCAAGTGAGAGAGTTAGGAGGTCCCCATTGTTGAGTATCTTTGCCCTGCCTTCACCCCATGTGATGTCAAATTCTTCATCGAATTTGGCCCCTATTGCAACACCAAAAGCACAAACCATAACACATATCACAAGAACAAACTTAGAAGAAGAAGCCATCTTTAATTATTAATATTTCAAGGTTGTTGGATGAATTAGAATTGGATAGCTAGATGGGGTTTTATAAGGGTTTACACCACCCCACCTCACCAACAAAGAAGTAGCTAGAGCGTGTGGCGATAGGCTTGAGGAAGTGAAGAGGAAGGTACAGAGTAAAACAGGAAGTAGGAAAAAAATGAGTATTGAGCTGGATACAGGAAAAATGTGATGCCATCAAAGCCAAGTGATGACAGCCCATTTATGGTCAATCTTTCCAACTCTCACACTATCGTTTTCGTTGGAATTAGTTCAACTTTACTGTTTGGGTTCTGGTATTTCAAGTCTAACGACGGATCGTAGTATTTCCTTCATTTTGATCGTCATAGCCTATTTCTACACTCCCACAAATAAAGATGAAAAAGAAGAAGTCAAACGCGGAAAACAAAAAAAATTACCCACACTTTTACTTGTCTGATACTCCGTCCATTTCTTAATAAGTGGTGTTTTTAGCTTATACATATGGTTTATAAAATTGCTTACACCTAAAAAATTAGGAGTGATTTTACTAACTTATCTTAATCAAATATCTAGAAAAAGTAAAACTACTAAATGATTCTTGATTCTGTAAATAAAGATAGTTTTAGAAGAACAAGATCAATTCCTTCTTGAAATGCTAAAGCACCACTTATTTTGAAACAAAATGAAAAGCCTAAAACATCGTTTATTTAGAAGAGGAGGGAGTATATCAAAAATAAATTTTCACTTTACTTATCCACTTTAGCATATCAAAAGAAAAATAATTTATTTTTTATATTTTACTCTAAGCATTAATTACTTGTTCCAAATTTTTTTCAAAGTACATTAAGATTATACACCAATTATGTGGGTACCATGGTAAATTATGCACAACATTTTATTATTTCTTAAAGGGTGTGTAAAGTCAATTGTGAACAAATAAAAGTGAATGGAGGAAGTATTTTATTTAAAGGATAGATTGATGAATGATATTATTTAATTATAAATCTATCGATTAAACAATTAAGTAAAAGCTAAGACGCATGTTATGTATTTATTTGTTTAGGTCTAGTATAGCCTTAAAGTGCTACATTCGTCTCAAATTATCTATGTGATTTCTTTTGCCATACGTGCATCTCACAACTGATACTAGTTGTGTGAGATTTCTTTTTGTCTCACAAAAATGTGACTTTTATGAGACAGAAAGAACCCTCACACAACTAATGTCAGTTGTGTGATACACATAATAAAATAATTCTTCTTTTGCATGCGCTCTTTAATAAACATTAATTAGGAGGGAGTTTTAACTATTTTATCCTTCATTGATATTCGAACAATCATAACATCAACATATAATTGAGGTGTTTGTAGTGTTCCAGAACAATATATCATATTGCATAAAAACTTACCCACACCTAATGGTAAACTAGATCAATACATGCATGTTATGTTATACGTTTGAATATTGACTTCTTTTATTTAACGATGATTAATTGAGACGTATTTTCAATTCATTAAATAAATGTCATGCCAGAATATTTTACTGAAGTATGCTCCAAGATTCCAAGGGACCACCATATTAAGAGTTATGTATAGAATAGTATGAACCTTACGCACATCATCTTTATCTTTATAGTGCGATAAATAAAAATGTTGATTTTGTGGCTCGTATTTAGCTGGACACAGATGACTGTAGAGGTGTTTTTTTAATTAGAAACGAAATAAAAAATTGAAAAATGCTTAAATAATGTTTAGTTTTAAAAAACTGAATAATTTATGAAAACCATTAAAATTTTGACTCCAAAAACTAACTCAAAAGGATAGTTTTGGAATAGCAAAGAATTTTATCATCTAAAAAATTTCCATTATTAAACAATCAAGGGATAATTTCAAATACCTCTCTATGATTTGATTTTGTAACACTAACTTCTCCTGTGATTTGCGATATATTTGTAACAATTATTTTAATTTATTTATTACGAACAAAGAAAATTTAGTTTGATCAGTCTGCCCTTTAAAAAAAAAATCACTACTAGAATAATTTAGTTTATGATTCTGTTTTATGGAAATTTCTTTAGAATAAATTAATTTTACGCTGTTTGAATTTTTTATTCAAGGTGAGGAATTAATCAAAGATGTAACGACCGGCTAGGTTGTTATGGGCGGGGGGGGGGGGGTTGAGGGGGTGATTTAGAAAACTAGACCTCCGTTGGGAATTTTGAGGTTGCGGTTGAGTCCGTAGCGTTTTTCTGTGTATGTGTGCATCTTTGTTTGCGCCTGTAGGGCCTCGGATTGGTGTTGAAATTTTTGGGTGAAAATTAGTGGAAAACCTGAGCTAATGGTCAAAATGGACCACTTCAGCGGTTGAGGGACCGCTATAGCAGGTTCGTCGTAGCGAGTCTAGGCTCGCCACCGCGGGGAGCCGGGGATTAAATGAGGTCCGCCATAGCGGGAAGTTTCCTACTATAGCAAGACCGCTGTAGCGAGACATTGACCGTTGCAGCGGTCGACTAGAGGCAGAATCCGTGTTTTATATTCTTTATTCCGGACCCTTTCTCCACACAACTCCAAAACAATTTCCAAGAACTCCTGTGGCGAAATTCTAAGGCTAGGGCTAAAGTGCTCTTGAAAGGTAAGTCTCAACCCTTCACTTTGTTCATTCCATTATATTGTTAGGTTCCATGATTAGTTGAAGGTTCTCTAATGGTGAATGAAAGGTTAGGACCCTAGAAATTGCAAATCCTTGAATAATTGATGGGTTATCAATTTTATTGTTGTTTGATCATCTAGGAGTATAGATTATCACTTCCTAGGATGAGAATTTGATTATTAAATGATGAGAATGATGTATTGAGACTTAGGGTTTCATAAAGATGGTCACTTTAGCATAAAAACTGCTTGTAAAAGAGTTGAATTGATTAGAAAACTCATGAATGGATAGAATATGATTATTGGGATTAATATTAGTATGAATTCACGCTTAGTGATAGTTCATCCGTTTGAAAAAAGGTAGAAGTGGTTAGGTTCTCTTCCCTAATTGTTGTTTGTTAAGTAGATAGTCTGTTACTCACTTAGCATTATGATTGCTAGACTTTGAACATTCTGAAGCATTGCAAAATAGGAAAGCTATTGCGGAGTAAGTGTATTGTTCTAGTTCGGCTTTGAGGTAGGTTACGGTGTACTTGAGTTAGACTTCTATTAGTTGATTGTATATATTATGAAATTGATAGGAGAAACATGATTAGAGCTACGGACATAAAGTGTGGTTAGAAATTCCTTTATTTGATATTGGTTAATTGATTATGTGATTAACTATTAAGATATGATAAAGAAGGAGTTAATGAATACTCTTGTTGTTGACTTAGAGTAATCCCTTGTTCATGCTATTGATGAATTGATTCTTGAGTATTAATATGACTTGTGACTGGTGACTTGTGTTCCTTGATATTGATTTATTAATTGTTCACACTCCTTATTGATTGTGGAACGGAAATACATTGTGATGAGAAAGATAATATAAATATGAAAAGGCACATTTGACAGGGAGTGAGGATGTGGCCTAGTTATGGGCTTGTGATCCGAGGTCGATTCGGGCTTAGTGGTACGGACACCATAGGTCCCCTGCAAGTCATGGCTATCTAGGCAAACAATACCATTTAGCATATGTGTACGGACATTTGACAGAGTTGAGATATTTCGGGAGTTATGGTTGTATTGGTAGTGACACCGGTTGGGTTACTTTTATTTATTACTGTTTGTGTGGGCTCATCGTATTTCAGTTTATGATGATTCCTATTGATAGTTTCATATGGTTATGTGTTGTTGTGCCTATCTGTCTATTCTGTTGATTTTGTGATTTTTTACATAATACTAATCTTTGTTGGCCTATGATATCTATCGGTACATAGTATTTGTACTGATACTACCTTCTTTGCATTCTTTGAGTGCAGATTGTGATCTAGAGACGTCTACCAGATCTCATATTTAGCGTGAGGCTCGTTTTCGACAGATTTGAGTGTGAACTCCTATCCATGCCAGGCCTCCTGAAGATTTTTCTCATTTTGGATGTATATTTCATTTCAAACATTTATGTTTATTTCAGACAGTAGTTCATTCTTTAGACAGTTATTGTTTTAGAGTCCTTTTACAAAGACTTTCGGATTTTGGGGTTGTAATAATTAGACTTCCGCATTTGTTATTTATTTATGGCATGACTAGACGTTTTGGATGATTGTTACTTTTGTTAAACTCTGGATATGTCTAAAAGTGGCTAAGTAATTGGTAATCGTTGGGATGGTTGGCTAAGTAGATGGTTCGCCCATGAGGGGGTTAGTGTGGGTGCCACTCACGGCTACTTGGGTCATGACAAAGTTGTATCAGAGCCCTTGGTTCGTCGATCTCGTTATACAAGTACATGTCTAGTAGAGTCATGCGGATCGGTACGGAGACGTCTGTACTTATCTTCGAGAGGCTATGAGATACTAGGAAAATTCCAATTCTTTCTTTCTTTCATACTACTTGATTCCAATTTGTATCTGGATGATTCAACTTGGTATCTTACTTTTCTTTCTATTCTCTCACAGATGGTAAGGACTCGTGCGGCAGCAGCAGCTAATGAGGTACCCGCGAAGTCGCTGAGGTCGTAGCTCGTGGTGGAGTCGGATTCGTGGGGCCGCGGTTGTGGTGGAGGCCGGGCCGGAGTCGGTGGGTGTGGCGAGCGGGGAGCGACGGCACCGGCCGGGGGCGGGGCTCCAGTGGCTGGTCAGGACCGCGCTGAGTCCCTGAGCCTTAGGTGATTCCAGATGAGGCAGCAGAGTTTGCAGCAGCACCAGCTTAGCTAGATATTATAGCTCGTCCGGTGTTGTCAGATGTGATGGTTTGAGTGTTGAACCTGCAGAATGGGTTGACAGATGCAGGTGTGTTACCCAGCTGTTCCAGGTGCTCAGGGTGCCAGAGTGGGTGATCTAGCTTCGGACGGAGTTCGTGCTCCGGAATTCTGACATCTTTTGCGGCGTGGCTCCTCGTTTGGATGAGGCTCCAGGATTGGAGGTATTTCCTAGACCAGTGGGAGGTCCAGTGTTGACCGGGGATGAGCATGATTTGTTTTGGAGGTTCACTAAGATGAAGCCTCCAGAGTTCTTCGACACCGAGGTTGAGGATGCTTACGAGTTCATTATGGACTGTCATGAGAGGCTATATAAGATTGTAGCAGTAGAGAAGTATGGTGTGGAGTTTGTGACCTTCCAGCTCTTGAGTGATGCCAAGTTACAGTGGAGGGCTTTTGTAAAGTGCATACCAGCGGGATCACCTCCGTTGACATGGACTCAGTTCTATCAGGTGTTTTTAGACAAGTATGTTTCTCGTATTTTGAGGACCGCAGGCATGATGAGTTTAGTAACATTGAGCACGGTAATTTATGCATGGTTGCTTATGAGGCTCGATTCCGCTCGTTGTCTCGCTATGCCTCCGACTTGTACTGCGGGGAGGAGAGGGTTAGGAGATTTGTGAAAGGGTTGAACACTGCCCTTCAGTTGTCAGCTCTTCAGCTTGCAGCAACAGATGCTTCCTTTCAGGAAGTGGTGGATCATGTTAGGACCGTCCAGGGTGTGAGGCAGGACAGTTATAATAGGTACGCGGAGAAGAAGGACCAAAATGGTGGTCGTTTCAGTGGCTCTTTCTCTAAGGGCTAGAGTTCCCAGGTCTTTTCAGGACGCCTTATTCGATCGGCCATGCGGAGCTTCGGTGGAGGCCTATCAAGGCCGATCGGTGCTATTCCCGGTCGGCCCGGGGGTTCGCCGGACCAAAACTCAAGTACGGTGGTTATTCGGCTTCGTCCATTTTTTGTTCGTCAGGCACTGGGCGCCCGGATGAGTGTGGTGATATGGGGAATTTCTAGAGAAATTATCCCAGACTTAGGAAAGGTGGCTAGGGTACTCAGTTTCTGGATTCCAGAGCTCCAACATCAGGTAGAGGGGGAGGATCTTATAGGGTAGCCCAGGCTCGATCAGGCGTGGCGATCGCATGACCGATAGAGCATGACTTGACCTAATAGAGGCGGGTTTCGGTTTGATAAGTGGACATCGGCTCGGGGGCGGAGCTCGGGCGGGCGGAGTTGATTACAATGGTTCGCGAGCTGCGGCGGACGGGTTCATTGTTATGCCTTTCTGGCCGGGACGGAGGTCGAGGGCTCGGATACCGGTTCATGTGTATCATCCCGAACATCCCCGGATGGCTGTCGATTATTTGACCCGGGTTACAAATGCCTTCTTATGTGTCTACATATTTCTCTATAGGTCTGTGATTTACTTGATGCCCCTATACACGTATCTACTCCAATTGGAGACTTTATGGTTGCAGATAGAGTCTTTCGATCTTGTACGGTCATACTTATGGGGTATGGCACCTAGGTTGACTTAATGATTTTAGACATGGTAGTTTTTGCTGTCATCCTGGGTATGAGTTGGTTAGCTCCTTATCACGCAATTCTGGACTGTCACGCCAATAAAGTCACCTTAGCTATGCCCGGGGTGCCTACACTTGAGTGGAAGGGTAACCTTAGTCCCTCCCCGAAAAAAATCATTTCCTTTATTCATGCAAAGAAATTAGTGGATAGGGGTGCTTGGCTTATTTGGCACATATCCGTGATACCAGTGTTGACGGTCCATCTCTTGAGTCAATTCCTATGGTACGTGAGTTTGCGGAGGTGTTTCCCGCAGACTTTCCAAGCATGCCACCTGACCGTGACATTGATTTCTACATTGACTAAGAGCCAGGGACCCGCCCTATATCTATCTCACTATATCGGATGGGACCAGCATAGTTGAGGGAATTAAAAGATCAACTTCAGGATTTTCTTAGTAAGGGTTTCATCCGTCCGAGTGTCTCCCCATGGGGTGCTCCTGTTCTGTTTGTGAAAAAAAATGGGACTATGCGAATGTGCATTGATTACCTCCAGTTAAATAAAGTCACCATCCGAAATAAATATTCCATCCCTCTTATTGATGATTTGTTTGATCAGCTTCAGGGGGCTTATGTGTTTTCGAAATCGATTTGAGATCGGGTTATTATCAGTTGAAAATTCGGTCAGGGGATATTCCTAAGATAGCTTTCCGGACCAGGTATGGGCATTATGAGTTTCTAGTTATGTCCTTCGGGCTTACTAATGCCCCAGCTGCTTTTATGGATTTGATGAATGGCTTTTTTAAGCCATACTTAGACTCCTTTGTGATAGTGTTTATTGATGACATCCTGGTGTATTCAAAAAGTAAGGATGACCATGAAAAACACTTGAGGGTTGCTCTTGGGTTGCTGAGAGACAAGGAGTTGTATGCCAAGTTCTCTAAGTATGAATTTTGGCTTGCATATGTGTCCTTCTTGGGCATGTGGTTTCGAAGGAAGGGATTATGGTTGATCCTAAAAAGATTGAGGCGATGAGAGATTGGGCTAGGCCAACATTAGCGACAGAGATTCACAGCTTTGTGGGGTTGTCCAGTTACCACCGTCGGTTCATGAAGGGGTTTACCTCTATTGCTTCATATTTGACCCGTTTGACTCAGAAAGAGGTACCCTTCCAGTGGTCCGACGAGTGTGAGGAGAGCTTCCAAAAGCTCAAGACTTTATTGACTACAGCTCCTATTCTATCTTTGCCCGTGGAGGGCAAGGACTTTGTAGTTTATTGTGACGCTTCTCGTTCTGGTTTGGGTGTTGTTTTGATGCAGGAAAAAAAAGGTGATTGCGTATGCTTTCAGACAACTGAAGATTCATGAGAAAAACTATCCTACTCATGACTTGGAGTTGGCAGCTGTGGTTTTTGCGTTAAAGATTTGGAGGCACTGTCTCTATGGTGCCCGTTGCGAGGTATTTACCTATTATCGTAGTCTTTAGCATGTGTTTACTCAGAGGGATCTTAATTCTAGGCAAAGGAGATGGATGGATTGCTTAAGGATTATGATATTACTATCGTGTATCATCCCGGCATAATAAATGTGGTGGCAGATGCCTTGAGCAAAAAATCAGCTAGCATGGGCAGTTTGGCTCGGTTGATTGTGTCAGAACGTCCGTTGGCCAGGGAGGTTTAGACTCTAGCTAATAATTTCATAAGGCTTGATGTGACTGGTTTGGGCAGAGTATTGCCTTGTGTTGAAGCGAGATCATCATTTTAGGGAGCATATTAAGGCCAGACAGTTTGAGGATGCGAGTTTGGGTAAGATTTGCAATAAAGTCTTGTGTGGCTAAGCCGTAATTGATGAGGAAGGTGTCTTGAGAATCAAGGGGAGTGTTTGTGTTCCCCGTTTTAATGATCTGATTAAGACGATTCTAGCGGAGACTACGTTTTCTAGATATTCCATTCATCCTGGTACTAGCAAGATGTACCGTGACTTGAGGCAGCACTACTGGTGGGCTAGGATGAAGCGTGATATTGTTGAGTTTGTTGCACAGCGTTTGAATTGCCAGCAGGTGAAGTACGAGCACCAGAGACCCGAGGGTACACTTCAGAGAATGCCCATTCCAGAGTGGAAGTGGAAGAGAATAGCGATTCGATTTGGGTCATTATTGATAGATTGACCAAGTCTTCCCATTTTATACTAGTTCAGATTACCCATACGCTTTCGGAGGAAGTTGCGTGTATTTATCTCGAGAGATTGTTCATATGCACGGGGTTCCTATTTCCGTCACAAATGAGGCACGAAGTTTACATCCCGGTTACGGAAGAATTTGCGGTTGGAATTGGTACTAGATTGGACCTTAGTACAACTTTCCCTCGGACGGAGATCCGATGCGGTGACATTCGGATCTGTAGGATATGCCCCGAGCTTGTGTGATTGACTTCGGTGGCCATTGGGATCAATTCTTACTATTGGCAGAGTTTGCTTATAACAATAGTTACCACTCGAGCATTGACATGGCCCCGTTTGAGGCTCTTTATGGGAGGAGATGTAGGTGTCATGCCCCAACCCGATGAGTCGTGATGCGAGTGTCTGACCTCTACTGACCAAACACCTCTATACTCATAAATCGAATTATCGAGCATTAGTGTGGACATAAGAAACTTAAAATCGATCTCCCTCTTGCCACCGAAGGTGCGACATCATGAACTACGTACATTTACATACATACAAGCTGAAAGAATAGTGCAAGCCAACTAGGTTGCTACATATAGTGTATATAAAAGAATAGGAGCCGACAAAGCTACATCATCTGACATACACACACATCTGTCTACAGACCTCTAGTGGAATAGAAAACTGTATAAAGGATGGAACAGGGCCCCGTCATACCCATATGCATATACATATCCAAAAGAATGGCATACCAATATAGACTGCAGCTCTGGATCAAATGGAGCGCACCAACTACTGCTGAGTGAAGGGCCTATGGAGCTGGACCACCTGTCTGTCTACCTGAACCTGCGGGCATGAACACAACTCCTGAGCAATAGGGGAGTCAGTACGGATAATGTATTGAGTATGTAAGGTATGATAGCAACATAAGTATAAACATGAGAATTATGAACGAAATCTGGAACTCAAAGCTAAATTGACTGTCTGCATAGATTTGTATGAACAAGTATCTGCATAACTGACAATGCTTCTGTGGGCGCATAATCTGCATACTCTCAATGATAATCATGCTCATGTATATAAATATAGGTCATAGTGCTGAGAAACGTTCAGCCCCATCCATATCATATAATAGTACCGAGGAACGTACGACCCGATCCATATATCATATAATAATGTCGAGGAACGTACGACCCGATCCATATATCATCATCAAGGTACACCAGCTGATTAGGTGGTAATGCGTCTATAACGCCTATCCATTTGTCCATATCCCATGTACATACGCCTATATAACGCCTTCTGGTCACGGGTCAATGTGCATATGAATATTTAAATGCAATGTATGTATAAACTGAGTACACAAAACTCTCGGAGTGACACATGGTCGTACTATCTCCGATGAACATCTTTTGAGCTAGCATCATCATTATAAGAAATCTCAAGACCCATGAACAGAAGGAACAATCATACGGGATATAGGAGCATTAAAAACTGACATACTCCTAGTGCTTCTACGAGTAGAGTAATATGGAAGCTCATTTAATCGCTGGTTGGCTCATAGCATAGGATCATGCCAAAATGAAAGAAGGGACAGCCTTAACATACCTTAACGTCTCCTTAATCGTTTAATGTTCTCCTTCCACGTTCACAAAATTGGGCAGCATTTCCTCTGTCTTATTGACTCCCATCATATTGCAAAACAACTCCCAAACAACTTTAATAGCATTTGCAATATCATAACCAATTAGTCACATTTCATTAAGTTTCACAATTCATTCTCACATTCAACTTATCAATAACTTCACGTCAACCCTTTACACAATCGTACACAACACTTTCTTGTTATCGTTATTACCCTTCATAATGAGATTATAATCATAACATTCTAACAATGATAACCCAAGGTAAGTTGCTACTCAAAATATCATGAATTCTACATTTGAACTTCCTCTTCTACTATTTCCCTCATCCAAGTTATCCAACAACCAAACATTCTTAAAAACATGAAATAGTCATGGAAACTAACCTTTTATATCATAGAGATGAGCTTTGGGTCAAGTTACCAACTTGTATAAAAACCCTAGCTTCAATACCAAAGAAAATCTTGAGTTCTACAAACCCTATTGAGCCTTCCAACACTTAGATCCTTTGATTCTTGCTATTTAATCTCTAATCTCCCTTAGGTTTGCGGAGAATAAGTTTGAGAGAGGGTTCTAGGTCTTTTAAGACTTGGGGAAATGTTGAAAACGAATTAAATGCACTAGGGTCGTCCATATATAAAATTTTAAAAAGCTGGCCCGACCCAATTATACATACCATTATACGGTCCATATAACTTATACGGTCCGTATAATGGACCGTATAATCCCACCATGGAAACACCCCTCTCTGCCATGGTTATACGGACCATTTACCCAATCCTTGTGGGACTTTCTAGGCACTTATATAACACTCCATTAACCATCTAAGGAGCCCTATAGCTCTTCCTCAAAACATTACTAAATAATTATCAACTCGATAATTGCTAAACCTCCCCAAACGCAACTTATACCTCACTTTCTTCGACGAACTTAATTTCTCCGATACATAATACTTCAAAAAACTTATAGTATACACCTTTAAGCCACCAAATACCCCCTCTTCGGATCATATGGACTTCGTGTTTACCTTAAGCTTGCGTTAGTCTATTCACCGCACAACAACACGAAATGTCCGAGGTGAAACAGTAGGTCTCCTATCGCGTGGTTTGATGCATTTAAGGTAAGTCCATGGGGTACCGATCTTTTAAGAGAGTCATTAGATAAGGTTAAAGTGATTCAAGAAAAGCTTTTGGCAGCTCAGAGTAGGCAGAAGGAGTATGCGGATCAAAAGGTCCGAGATCTTGAGTTTATGGTTAGAGACAAGTCTTGTTGAAGGTCTCACCCATAAAGGGTGTGATGAGGTTTAGGAACAAGGTTAAGCTTAGTCCCAGATTCATTGGTCCGTTTGAGATTCTAAATCGTGTGGGGGATGGAGCCTATGAGTTGGCTTTGCCCCCAGGCTTGTCAGGTGTTTATCCAGCATTCTAGGTCTCTATATTGAAGAGATATCACGGTGATGGTTCATTTATCATTAGTTGGGATTCTTTGTTGTTGGATGAGAATCTGTCCTATGAGGAAGAGCCCATTGCTATTCTAGATAGAGAGGTTCGTAAGTTGAGATCGACAGTAATAGCATCAGTGAAGGTTCAGTGGAAGAACCGTCCTTTGGAGGAAACTACTTAGGAGACCGAATCTGATCTGCGAAAGAATTATCCCCGGCTTTTCACTAAGTCGGGTACTTTTTCTCTTCCTTGTCCATTCGGGGACGAACTCGTGTTTAATTGGTATATGATGTAATGATCCGCTAAGTTGTTATAGGGGGGTGACTTAGAAAACTACATCTCTATTGGAAATTTCGAGGCTGTGGTTGAGTGTGTAGCATGTTTTGTTTGCGTCTATAGGGCCTCGAATTGGTGTTGGAATTTTTGGGTGAAAACTGGTGGGAAAACCTGAGCTACTAGTTAAAATGGACCGCTACAGCGGGTGAGGGACCGCTGTAGCGGGTCTGTCGTAGCGGGTCTAGGCTCGCTGCCGCGAGGAGCCGGGGATTAAATGAGGTACGCCATAGCGGGAGGTTTCCCGCTATAGCGAGATCGCTGCAGCGAGACAATGACCGCTTTAGTGATCTACGGGATGCAGAATCCATGTTTTATATTCTTTATTCAGGACTCATTCCCCACAAGACTCCAAAACAGTTTCCAAGAACTTCTGTGACTAAATTCTAAGGCTAGGTCTAAAGTACTCTTAAAAGGTAAGTTCCAACCCTTCACTTTGTTCATTCCATCATATTGTTAGGTTCCATGATTAGTTAAAGGTTCTCTAATGGTGAATGAAAGGTTAGAACCCTTAGAAACTGCAAACCCTTGAATAATTGATGGGTTATCAATTTTATTGTTGTTTGATCATCTAGGAGTATAGATTATCACTTCCTAGGATGAGAATTTGATTATTAAATGATGAGAACGATGTATTGACACTTAGGGTTTCATAAAGAAGGTAACTTTAGCATAAAAACTGCTTGTAAAAAGGGTTGAATTGATTAGAAAACCCATGAATGGATAAAATATGACTATTGGGATTAATATTAGTATGAAATCATGCTTAGTGATAGTTCACCCGTTTGAAAAAGGGTAGAAGTGGTTGGGTTCTCTTCCCAATTGTTTTTTGTTGAGTAGATGACCCATTGCTCACTTAGCGTTATGATTGATAGACTTTGAACGTTCTAAAGCGTTGCGAAAGGGGAAAGCTATTGCTTAGTGATTGCATTGTTCCAGTTCGGCTTTGAGTTAGGCTACAGTCTATTTGAGTTAGACTTTGATTAGTTTATTGTATATGTTATGAAATTGATAGGAGAAGCATGATTAGGGCTTCAGACATAAAGTGTGGTTGAAAATTCTTTTATTTGATATTGGTTGATTGATTATGTGATTAACTATTATGATATAATAAAGGAGTTAGTGAATACTCTTCTTGTTGACTTGGAGTAATCCCCTATTCATGCTATTGATGAATTGATTCTTGAGTCTTGATATGACTTGTGACATGGTGACTTGTGTTCCTTGATATTGATTTATTGATTGTTCACATTCCTTATTGATTGTGGAACGGAAATACATTGTGATGAGAAAGATAATATAAATATGAAAAGGCACATTTGATAGGGGGTGAGGATGTGGCCTAGTTATGGGCTCGTGATTCGAGGTCAATTCAGGAGCGAGTGGTACATGAACACCATGGGTCCCCTGCAAGTCATGGCTATCTGGGAAAATAATACCATTTAGCATGTGTGTACAAATATGTGACAGAGTTGAGATTTTTCGGGAGTTATGGTTGTATTGGTAATGACACGGGTTGAGTTACTTGTATTGGTTACTGTTTGTTTGGGCTTATCGTATTTCGGTGTTTGATGATTCCTAATGATAGTTTCATATGGTTATGTGTTGTTGTATCTATCTGTCTATTCTGTTGATTTTGTGATTTTATGCATGATACAAATCTTAGTAGGCCTATTATATCTATCGGTACATATTATTGATACTGATACTATCTTGCTGCATTCTTTGAGTGCAGATTGTGATCCAGAGACGTCTACCAGACCTCATATTTAGCGTGAGGTCAGTTTCCGATAGATTGAGGGTGAACTCCTATCCATGCCAGGCCGCCTGAAGATCTTTCTTATTTTGGATGGCTATGTCATTTCATACATTTATGTTAATTTCAGACAGTAGTTCATTCTTTAGACAATTTTTGTTTTAGAGTCCTTGTACGATGACTTTCAGATTTTGGGGTTGTAATAATTAGACTTCTGCATTCATTATTTATTTATGGCATGACTAGATGTTTTGGATGATTGTTACTTTTGTTATATTCTGGATATGTCTAACAGTGGCTAAGTAATCGGTAATCGTTAGGTTGGTTGGTTAAGTAGATGGTTCGCCCACTAAGGGGATAGTGTGGGTGCCACTCATGACTACTTGGGTCGTGACACAAGAACACACAGTTCTCAAAGATGCATCAAATTCTGTTTTATTAATTGACGGCATAATCACATAATATAAACACGGACTGCGCTATAAAGATTCACAGTCTAAATCATACCCGAATTACAGAAAATTGCTTCGGTGATTTGTAGAAAATCACTTTTGTTCTTCTCCGGAATCTCACTCGGTAACTGTTCACTAGAAGAAAAGAGTTTTTTTCTATTTTCGGAATGATGGAAGGAAACATTTTTTTTTCCAGAAGTGACAAGGTTTTTCCTGTTGAACTTCTTTTATGTTTCCTAAATAGGTACAATAGTTGTGTCCTTTCTCTCTTTTAATTTCAATTAAATATATAACAAAAGTTAATTTATTTAGTACATTCGTTATAACTGCATTTCACTATAACGGCCTGATTTTCTTCAGATTTTACTTCTCTATAATATCATTCTACCTAATGGTACACTCTTTATAAATATTACCTCTCTATAAGAGTCATACTCAAATATTATGTATAATATTTCGTAAGAAATATATTATGTATAAAAATAAAATATTAAAATATTTATGGTAATCATCATTAATGTTATGTACATAGTAAAATTTCAAGTACGAATATCTAAAAATAAAATAAAAAAATTTCAATGTAATCTGATTTAGTCTTGCAAAATCTCAAAATCAATTCAAGTTATATTATCACTAAGAGACTGAAATTCACGAAACAGCCTACAATTATAGAATTCTTACGTCAAATTTTAATAAAATTACAACTAAACTTGTGCTAGTTGATTTGCTAAAAAAAAAATCTTACGTCAAACTTAAATATTTAAACTTCCAATTAATTATAAACGCATATGTTCGTTAGATTTTAATTACATCGGTATGATACAACTAATTATGATTTATAAGTAAATTATTAGTCCTTTCAATCTTAATTAATGAAATATGAAAATCAATTGAGATTTTAAAATTAACACGGTTTTTGTTTTCATTTATAACATCAATAGTATAGAAAAATAACTTTTTGTGTACTTCAATTTATAATAACTAAATGAGATCTAAACATCAAATGCCAGTACGCATACATGAAAATACCTCACTATAGCAACTAGGGGTGTACATGGACAGGGTTGGTTCGGATTTTTTAAATACCAAAACAAACTAATTGCGTCGGGTTTTTAAATTTATAAACCAAACCAATAAAATTCGAATTTTTCAACCTTGGATTTTTTTCGGGAAAAGTCTTCATACAAAATATATAAATTTTACTCTAAATATTTCTTTAGTACTAGTAAGATAAAACTATATAATTAAGGTGTTTCTTAAAAAATAACACAAAATGTGAGATGAGGTATGATATTGTATTTAAATATTCAACAAAAATGATAATAAAATTGGTTAAAATAAATATTGCTAATTAATAGGCCATAAAGAAAATGACGATAATTTAAAAATACTAAGTCATGCTAAATAAGTACGGCTAATAAGTATTAATTAAATGACAAAGAAAAAATTAAATTACGTATTTTCACTCTCTAAACTAATTATGCAAAACTAAAGAATCGATATCCAACATTATTGTCATTCCTAGTGTTAGAATTAAATTTATTTTGTTAACATTAGTGTTGAGTTGGTTTTGGTTTGGACTTTATTTGAGTTACTAACATTTATGGGATATAAAACTTATTGACATTCAAAATTTTAAGTTCAAGCTTGAAATAATATGATAAAGACAAAAAATTATGAAAAAATATAAGAAATATTTATAAACTACATTACAAATAAATATTTTTATGTATAAAATATTTTAAAAATTGAATACATGTAATGTCGGGTTGGGTTGGTTCGGTTTGACTTTTTTTAACTAAAACCAAATCAAACCATTTATGGTCGGATTTTTTTAAACACCAAACCAAGTCAAACCACACCACTAGTCGGGTTTTTTTTCTCGGTTTGACTAGATTAATCGGTTTGGTACGGTTTGTCGATTTTCTTTGTACACCCCTAATAGCAGCTATGAAAATTTTCAGAAAAACGTTTTCATTATAGAGAGGTCTGAATGTATTTATTATTTTTATAGATCCGTGTTGACCCAGATGGGTGACCCGAATCTAACTCCCTCACAAGGGAATTTCTAAGGTCCCGTTTGGATATGATTTAAATCAGCTTGATTTGAAGTTGAAGTTTTCTTTTTGGACATGCAATTTGGATTTCTTAAGTTGTATTTTTTCTCATAAACGTGAAAAGCCCACAAGTTGTGAAAACTATCAAAACTTTCTCAATTCTAATACAATCTTACGAAATGAGCAAAACTTAGCTCATACCAAAGTCAATATGCTACTAGAAAATATTTCTAAAAAAACAACATCTATTGATCGAACTTTAGTTCAATAAAAATGAAAACTGAACATGAGTACTACACAAAATAGAATTTTCCCACATGGTACGAACAATCTCTTCACGTCGAGCCTGCATTTACTATCAAATGATCGAAAAGACGAACCAATATTGTTACTTCAAGTCAAGTTTTACATTTAAAAAATATATATACTAACTTATGGATCTTTTTTTTTTTTTTTTAATACAAAATATAGACTTATGGGTCGAGTTTTACATTTAAAAGAATTGAAATCATGATTTGGTATCCCAAATTCTTGTAACGACCCACTAGGTCGTTATGGGGGATTCGACCCTTGTAACCTTGCTAGTACCTTCGTGAGAATAGAAATGAGCTAATAATAACTTAAACATGTAG
Source organism: Lycium ferocissimum (assembly GCF_029784015.1). Taxonomy (NCBI): domain Eukaryota; kingdom Viridiplantae; phylum Streptophyta; class Magnoliopsida; order Solanales; family Solanaceae; genus Lycium; species Lycium ferocissimum. The sequence goes on from NC_081346.1 coordinate 30,849,164, forward strand.
AAGTCTAAAAACTGAAACTTGAATTGTTTGTTGTTGCTGTATTTTATTGAAAAGCTGGTGGAAAAACCAGAGCTACTGGTCAATATGGACCGCTCCAACGGTGGTAGTACCGCTATAGCGAGTCTGCCATAGCGGGGCGAGGCTCGCCACCGCGGGGAGTCGGGGAATAAATGAGGTCCTCCATAGCGGGAGGTTTCCCGCTATAGCGAGACCGCTGGAGCGAGACATCAACCGCTGCAGCGGTCGACGGGAGGCAGAATCAGCGTTTTATATTCTTTATTCTGAACTCATTCCTCACATAACTCCAAAACAGTTCCCAAGAACACTTGTGCCGATTTTCTAAGGCTAGGGCTAAAATACTCTTGAAAGGTAAGTATCAACCTTTTACTTTGTTCATTCCATCATCTTCTTAAGTTTCATGATTAGTTTAAGGTTCTCTAATGGTTGTAACGATTCGCTTTTTATGCGAGTTAAAGGCATAAAAGCTACTATGAACTTGTTGGTGCTCTTTCAGACTTTGTTTAGAAAAGAGTCACTACCTAATTTCTAGGAAATTAGAAAAATCGAGGGTGAAGGGTTTATTCAAATACCGTGAAAAATCCTTCGTAATCCTGAGTTCTAGGTAAGGGTTCTGATGATCCCCTAGGGAAGGTGTTAGGCACTCCAGTGGTAAGGATCCGTACTGTATGGTTGACCTTCAACTTCCAATATATGAGTATTTGCATGAACTGTCTGTTTAGTATTTTTTTCTCGCAAAAAAATCTTGTCATTTTGCATGTCATTTTTGAGAAAAGAATGTGAATATATTCCCTTTATATGTAGGGTACATAGATTCAGATTTATAATATCTAGATAAAATAACCTCCCTTGGTACACGAGGATGATGTATTTTTATTAATAAGTATAGAGTTGTCATCTTTAAAATTATGAACTTGTTATGTGTTGACTGTATAATCTTGTTCATGCTTTAACTCATACTTTATTTGGATCGATCCGTTTAATACATTTAGAACGCTTTCTCCAAGAACTCGTATATACAAATGTTTTTTGTTTTAGAACGTACGTCTTTTGTTATAAGTTTAGGAAATTCGATCTCGGATTTCGTAGCCAAATAAATTTCCATTTTTAAAGAGGTCTGTCCGTTTTCCTTATGGGCTTGGCCCAAATAAATTTGTGCATAGAAATTTTGAGATGTCTATATCATCACCCCTTTTTATCCGTGAACGGGCTTTGGTTCAAAAACTCCTTTTTGTTTTTGCTGAACCTGGCCAGTTCTGGCCATATTTTCTAAAACCAGCGGGCTTTTGGCCCAATATTTTGCTAGATTCATTTAATTAAAAAAACACATTTATTCTTGGCCTCTATTTTTTAGAACAAAACCTGGTTTATCAAGAATGTGCGTTGATTTCAAAAATTCAGTCCATAAAATTGTAATACTCGTGATTTTGGAAATGTCCTTTTAAACCGTGTCAAAAAATAGCTGGCTTTATTTTGAATAAAATGTGTTTTTATTTTTAGAAAGAATATATGCTTTGGTTTTAAATTCAGTCCGTTTTTTCTTTAACAGTGCTGCAACATGTGATTTTGAAATATTCTTTTTGTTTAAAATTAAACCATGTTAAACATAGTTTAGCTAATTATTTATTTAAGTTTGTCAAAACCATTACGCTAAATCCGGTTTTTTTTTTTTTTTTTGAAAATGGTTTTGGGGACTTAAAGTCAATCTAAACGGCATAAGTATCGTTATCCTAAGACTACTAGTCAAGTTTTTTTTTTTTTGTTGTACAAATACACTCAAAGCTCAAAGATGAAGGAAAAACAAGAAACAAATAAAGGAAATGGAAAGACTAGGGGCGTACCAAGCCCCTAGCTGGCCATTTTCACCCATGGCTGGGCCTTCTGCGCACCAAGCTATTCAATTTTATCTTCGCGGACTCAATATCTTTGGAGAAAGAACTTTCCTCATTGGGCCTAAGGCCCAATAGGCAGGTTGACCCCGACTCGAATGGTTATGTGGTGAAGGAGAAAAGGAAAAGGGAACCCGGTTAGTTTATGATTTTCTGAACTTATCACGATTATATTTACAAAAAAAAAAAAAAAGACATATATAAAATATGTATACATGTATCAAGTAAATTTATAAGTCAATGAAGTAAAGCAATTATGCAGGAGTGTATATATGTATACCACAAGGCCCACTGGCAGGTGTTTGGTAACAAAGAGGAAGGGAGAGTCGTCGCCCCTGTATTCCTGATGCCGCACAAGTTCCAAGGGATTTCATGAACCCCAGGCATGGCTGGTCATCGCGGAAGGCTAAGACTAGACCCCCTACTCCCCCCCCCCCTAAATTACCTTATCCCATACCAATGTAACCAACATATAGGCAGATCCCAGGACCAAACCATAATATAATTGGCCATGTTCATGAACATAATGCAAACCAAAGAACATAGACAATCAAGTAAAACTTCTGGACATGGGCTTAAAGTAGCAAAAGTAGGACCAAACGTACACTCATAAAAGGAACTCAAGGTAGGCTGAGATGAACAAAGAGGCAAAGGACCAAAATATACAGTCCTGGGGATAACACAACTGCAGTCCACCAGTATAACATAAATGGAACAAGGGGTAAAGCAACATGATCATGGAGATACTTCATAGGCTGCAGTATAAGGATTTGGGATGGCCAAGGATAGGAAATCAAAACGCATAACCATGGTAAGACACACACAAAATGTGACACACAAGGGAGGCAAGCCAATACTAAAACACACTACCATGAAATGAACTAAGCAGTTTACATTTTGCCAATGAGAAAGCAGACAGAACAAATCAAGGTATGTGGACATGGCAAGGAGATAGGCAAGACTAAGGCCCTCATTTATCTGAATTTTCATATACACAGCCTGGTGTCATCTAAAAGTAGCCTGTACACTCTAGGAACAGGTAAATAAGACAATGGTCAAGGCAACAGCCTCACACTTCCACTAATTCCTTTCCCTTTTGCCTAACTTCAATCACAGGTGCACACTTACTCCCCCATTTGGTCAAGCCACCAATTACTCCTGTTAGTACACTTAACTCTAAATCTGGGAGTCCCATTTAGTCTAGGAGCTGGGTCTATGTGATTCCAAGGTACTTTGCAATGAACACACAACCCCGAGCCATAAAAGTGCCATGGGCCCTTTATCTGAGGGAAAAGGTGTTATAAACCAGGCTGAGCCTAGTTTTCGTTTCTCCTTTCTCCTATCTCCTTTCTCCAGGGTACCTTTAAAAGACTCATACTAGGCCATGTGGCCTTAGTTCACTTTCAGCCCTCTTGTGATCACATGGAGGTTTGCATTTTTCAAGTTATTCACAGCCTAGAATTCAATCCAAAATGGGTTTTAAAACATACATGTTTAACTAAGCAGACACAATCATCTTAGGCTAGGGTCATAACCATTTCTCAAAATCCCCAAAGCATAACTAAACCAATTCAGGGGCATAGCATGGGTCAGTTCATGCCCAGGCTCACCTTTTACTCTCCCAAGACCCTTCCCCCATCCCATGGCCTCTTCCTCATACCCCAGTGACAACACTAAAGACCATAGGAAGGTTTAGAACAAACTAACACTATCACAAAACTACCACAGTTGACTCATTGAACTCTATCCAAGCTTTAAAGATTTTGTGGCCAAGTTACAAACATGACTACTAAGACAGACCCAACATAAGTATTTAAATGGCAATGACACAGATTAATATTCAAAGACAATCTCAACCCAAAGTCTAACTATGGAATGACTTTATCCTTTTTATACCACACAGCATCTCAGAGCATATATGTCTTTCTTTTAGGACCAAATCACATATGATAAAAAAGACATACTCAAATACAAAACAATTTTAACTTTACAGACCCTAAACATCACCATCAGTCCTCTTCTTGACCCTGCACAACTTGTTCATTTAAAGAAATTCAATCCACAACATCCCAAAAAGGCAGTACTAAGCAGCTTCACAAAGACAACCTGGGCAGACTCCTACTAAGGTTTTCCCACAATTCCCCTTTTCTCTTATCTTTATAATTATTAGATGTTATGTGATCAGTCTTGAAAAGATGATTTTCTCTACACATAGCACATACATAGACACTTCTACACATGGTAAAACAAAACAGACTCACACACACACACACACACATGTTTTCATGTCAAACTACCAATCCTTAAAGTTCTTTCTTAATACCATTTTTCAGGATTTGGCACCTCATTACTAAGTTAAAACAAGTATAACTATCATCACCACTTAACAAACTTGTTTTACTAATTGGTTGACCATTTTGGACAAGATAAGGACCATCTCAGGACTGCCCTGAGTTCAATTTATTTAAAAGTGTCAAAGATCCTTCAAACCACCCAAGTACATTCTTATTCAAACAAACTCCACTCAGAGGTCAGTTCAAACAGGTCCTAATAGTCATTATCTAAACCAAATTGTTACAATTAAGAGCAATCAGACAAGTGTAGGATTAATGAACATCTTTATCATGATTCAAGCCCTCAAAACCATTGTTCTGTAAAATAGCCAACTGGGCACATTATCAATATAGAATAAAGTATCAATCTTTAAGCCTCTACCAACCTTTAGGCCAAGCACACTACTGGATAGAATAAACATAATCAAACCAAGCACTTTACTTAATAAACCTGGAAACCTTTAAACAACCTTTAAACCCAGCACTTTACCAAATAGAATAAACAGAATCAAACTAAACACATCACTTCATAAACCTTTACCTTTGACCCAACGTTTAAGTAAAGCATACTACATAAATAGAATGATCAAGAACTGAACCAAACAAACTACTTATTAGATCTATAAATCTTTAAACAATCTTTAAACCAAACACATTACCAAATGGAATAAACAGAATCCAACCAAGCATATTATTTAATAAACTTTTAATCTTTGAACTAACTTTTAAGCTAAGCATACTACTAAATAGGATAAACAAGAATTGAACCAAACATACTGCTTATCAGACCTGTAACCCTTTGAACAACCTTTAAACCAAACACATTACCAAATGGAATAAACAGAATCCAACCAAGCACACTATTTAATAAACTTCTAATTCTAATTCTAATTCAAACACAGAAATTATTGTTCATACATCAACTAGGCATACCACCAGTATTGAACTACATTGTAACTACACATAGAACACTTAATCACATCAAACTTTAATTAATATAGACAGAAACTCAAATCAAGCAACAAACTAATAAATGGTTACCTTTTTAAAGTGCAACCGGAGCAAGAATAGATTTGGATGCCTTCTTGTGCTTCCAACACCAAACTCAGCCACTAAATACCAAGCAACAGAAAAGAAATAAAATTTTTAGAACTAGGGAAGACTTAAAATTTTTAGTGAAAGCTTAATAACACTGATGAAACTCAAATCTTGAACAAAAAACTCAAAGTTCAAGCTTTTATAAAAGTGTTCCAACTTGTTTTTCTGTGAAGGATGGGGTTCTATTTATAGAACCCCAAAACTTATCTCAAAACTAACAACAATGATGTGGGACTTGTGGATTTTCCACAAGTCTTCACTTGAAACCAACATACACGGTCCAGATTTAAAGAAAAAATAAAATCAATGGTTCCGTTCACTTCATACCACTGTAATCGACGAAAAATATAAAGAAATTCCAAGTTAATAACTTAAGGGGTCGTTTAGCCTGATTTCATGGAGAAAAGGATGAAGCCATTAATGCTTAGTCCTCTCCTCTAATTATACACGCCACATGTGACGGGAGACGACGAGGACAGGCGAGGGTGGGGTGTAGTAGTGGAGGCGGCGCTAGGGTTTTGCCCTAGCCGCCTCCCCTTTCTCTCTTTTGCATATAAGACCCATAGGGTCTGAAAAATAAATGAGGAAGGGGGATATAGGTATTCCTTCCCCCCCCCCCCCCCTTAAAATGCTTGATGGACCGGTCTAGTCCATTATGGACTAGGCTGGTCTTTTTTTTTTTTTTTTTTTAAAAAGGCATGGGCCTTTTGGCATATATATATTTATATATATAGACACACACACAATGTATATTTTTATATACATGGTGTGTATATATATGTATGGAGGGTCGAAGGTAAATGTCCTAAACTAAAAAAAAAAAAAAAACAATTATTAACCAATTAGGACTCAATTAATGTAAAACACGACTTGTTAAAACCATTTTGCAGATATGGCCCCAATAATTAATCAAATTAATTACCAATATACTTTATTAATTAAACAACCAGGCAAACACATAGAATCAGAGTTTGAGGCATAAAATGGTCAATTCTTTTAATTACTCAAATTACCTTGGACAATAAAGAGAATAAATTATTCATTAATCTGATTTTGCTTGATTTAATTAATTAAGTAAATAATTATTCAAATTGTTTTGCCTTTGATTAATTCCAATAAAATATTCCATAAATGTCATAAAATATCAATAATTTTCACACAATTCATAATGTCCTGAAAATCTCTTTATCAATTTAAAGGGGTGAATTATTGTCCCAACCAATTTTTTATAAAAATTATTTAGACCGTCTAAGGTGCACAAATTATTTTATTTGTCATTCAAGGACTCTGAATAATTAAAATAAATTATGAGAGGTCAAAAATTAGGTGTTAACAATGGTGAATAAAAGCACTAAAAACCCTAGAACTTAAAAAACCCTTGAATAATGAATGAGTTACTGATTTTATTGTTGTTTATTCATCTAAGGTTATAGATTATCACTTCCTAGGGTGGGAATTCAAGTTCTAATGGATAAGAATGATGTATTGAGACTTAGGGTTTCATAAAGATGTAACTTTAGCATAAAAACTGCTTGTAAAAGGGTTGAATTGATTAGAAACCCATGAATTAGAATAGTAGGATCATTGGGAGAGAGGTAATGGTGAGTTCATCATAAGCGATAGTTCAACCAATTGGAAAGAGTGGAAATAAGTGGGTTTCCCTTTCCCAATTATTGTATTGTTTGAGTAGATGACACAAATACTCATGTAGCGCTATATTTCTAGACTTTGAACGTTCTGAGGCATTGCGGAAAGGAAAGAATCACGTGGAATAGCTTGCATTGTTTCAGTTCTGCATTGAGGTAGGTTACGGTCTACTTGAGTTAGACTTTGATTAGTCGATTGTATATGTTATGAAATTGATAGGAAAAGGCATGATTAGGTCTTCGGACATAAAGTGTTTTTGGAAATTCCTAAGTTTGATATTGATTGATTAATTATGTGATGAACTATTATGATATGATAAAGAAGAAGTTAATGAATACTCTTCTTGTTGACTTAGAGTAATCCCTTATTCATGTTATTGATGAATTGATTCTTGAGTCTTGATATGACTTGTGGCATGTTGACTTATGTTCCTTGATATTGATTCATTGATTGTTCACATTCCTTATTGATAAAGGTTGTGTGCCCACCAAATAGTATATGAGGGACCTGGTTGTGTACCAGTTCCTTTGTGCAATGCAATAAGTAAAGAAGACACTGTTTTCACCGTGAAAAACTCCTTACTCAAGGGATTAAAAACACGACCTACCCCAGTAGAATTTCAACTCTACTGCACGACAAACTTCAGATTACAACCTATTGTAAGCTAAGAACTAACTCCCATAATCCCTTAACCCTTACAATAATAGCAACCTGGGAACTAACCCTCGTAGTCCCTCTACCCTTGCAATACTCCGACTGCAAGCACCTCCACTTGACTAACTCTAGCCAAGGAAACTAAGGTTAACTACCTCTAGCCAACCCAACTAATACACTTTAGACTACACACTAGCGAAGGGTACCACTTAATAAATTAAAAGGTAAACTGCCTAACAACTACTAAGAATTTAAAATACCTACAACAGCTTCTTATAAGAGAAGAGTAGGTTTACAAGTTAAAGCACATAAATAAAGCTTAATGCAAACTAAGAGAATAAAGTATCTTCGGTGTTGGAGCAGATCCTTCAGTTTGTGATTAGCTTTGTTGAACACTTGGAGTGTCTTGTGACGGCTGCACCTTTTGAGTGATTTTTAGTTTTTTAGTGATACAAAATATTTTGCAACATGTTGTATATATAGTGGGAACCATGTGGGATATCTGGAGACCACTCATTCAATATTTGACCTAAAGCATGGGCCAGCTCAACTGCTGTACTTGTGTAGTGAGTAGCTCGGCTTTACAGTTGTCTCTGCTTACCGTGCAAGCTACACATAGAGCAAATCACAGACCATGCCTCTATCTGGTTCTAAATCAATTTGACAATCATCAAAACACAAATGCACTTGATCTTACTAATTTTTCCCTTTTTGATGATGACGAACTTATAGATGATGTTCCCCTTGAGATCCAACTTCCCAATGTTCCCCCTGCAAAGCAGATTATCATTGTCAAGGCACCTGCAATATGTTAGAAACATAATACCAATTTCAACTGGAAGACAAAAAAAATGCCACAATATCATCACATATCAGTCTTCAATTCTTCCCCCTTGCTCAGCACATCTTCCCATAGTTGTGATTTTGCAGTAAAATTATTCAAAATGTCTTCCTCCTTAATCATCGCACGCTTCTCATCACTTACGAGTACATATCTAGCTCAGCGCACATACATTACTTTCTCATTTCAGCATAATCTCACTAACACATCAACAAATCTTCCCCCCTTTTGGCATCATAAAAAATAACTAAGGCACAACAAGTAAGAAGGTCAGATACATCAACACATATCCACGGGGTGATTGACGGTGATCAGAGCAATTTAGAGCAAACAAAGAGTGATCACATGACATATAGTAGTTCAAACAGTACATACATATGTTAACTTAACTGCTATTCTACCAACAAGAGGAGATAGGCAAACAGACCACCACATAGTGTTATATCGCGTATTTTTGTACATTGGATTATTTGTAAGCTAATCGATATAAGTTCAAGGATCAGATTATTTTTGGGATATGAAACAAGGACTTTTAATCCCCGATTTTAATAAGTGCATGACTTGCTTGCAAATTTCTATTAGTGGAGATTAGGGATTAATTAACCATGATTAGATTATTAAGTGGGGATTAGAGATTAATTAAGATTAAGTAGCACTAAGTGGGACCCACTACAACATGGCCAAATCTGATTGGTCCATGCCATAGTGGGACACATGTCATGGTGGCTGGACACATGTCAACATGGTAGGCTATTACATTCCGTGTTTTCATACGTTGGGAAGCATGCGAGTTAAATGACACTAGTAACAAAAATGAGGTTTGAAAGTCGAAGAAAATAAGTTTCGTCGAGGTTTGAAAATTATTTGAATGAAATACGGTCCAAGCTATTATATCCTATATTTTGGACCGGGAAATTTAACCGTCCAACATGAGCAAATTTACCCAAGCCTGGAGAATTTGGTCATATTGAAGCATGCAAATCAAGGACTTGGTGTATATGAGGAATGAAGTCCCAAAATAATTTAAGATGGAAAAGTGTGACGACGATGATTGCAAATAATATTTTATGTATGGCAAATGAGGCTATGGACTACAATTCTACCACATGATTATGATAATGAGTATATGAAGTGTGTTAGAAGTAACCAATACTGAGTGAACTGAGATCAAGAAATTAATTATTTGTGTAATTAATTAAATGTTGGACTGTATGGAGGATGAGTGGATTAATTAGTGGACTATGGATAATTGTTAGGTGGGGAAAAGTCAACATAAAATACGGACAAGTGGCAGCAAATTAGTATATCTATACATGCATATGAAATTATGGTGGATCCTTTAGGTGATGACAAATTTCACCACGGATCATGGGCTTACACGTGTAAATGAAAAAGTTCACTTAAAACATTTAGCCATTTTCTTGGCTTTCTATATTGAAGAATTGTGTTGCAAGGTTCTAATAACTATAGAGACACTTAATATGTATATTTCATTTTACTCTCTTAAATGGAAGAGATTATTTATGAAGAGTCAAGGGCAGCCACGAATTGAGATAGGGAAAATGCTCTTCACCGAAGCAAAATTCACGAAGAACAACAGAGAAAAAGAAAATTTGGAGATTTCTTCGTAGTGAAGAAAGGTGGAAGAAGAGTAGTTCTTGGCATATAAGGTAAGAATTCTCCTATACTTGATATATTTAAATTCATCCCGGTCATAGCTAAATTATGAGATGGGAACTACAAAATTAATTGTAAGAAATCGGATAATTAATTAGTGTTGTAGTTCGGTGGACTGTTTTGGGAGGCTGTTCTTATGAAATTATATGACTAGAAATTAATTGAATAACCTGGAGGTAGTGTTGTTTTTAATATTGTTGAGAAATTTCGGAATGAAGATGGGGTTTAAAACTATTGTTTAATTGACAAGCCGAGCTTGCCGCTCGTCGCATTATTGTTTGAATTATTGAAACTATCTTTATATTGTTGAGAGGCTGGATCGATGGGATTAATTGTTGATGTTTTTAATATGGTTGTTGGTATTGTTGTTGATGATTTGGCCGAGTTGAATTCTCGGGGTTTGTTGAATTTATAAAGGAAATCTTTGTCCGAATTTCTATGAATAACGTGCTAGCCTAAGGTTGGATTCCTAAGTACTTGTAGCTAATGTTTGGTATATACTGACGTTGTTGTAGATCTTAGGAAGCCCGAGACTTAAGTTTGGATTAGCTTAAGAAGCGGACAAGGTATGTAAAGTTATCCCTTCTTTCTTTTGGCATGTCTTAGATATAAGTGATATATGAAATGAGCTTTGGGGTAATTCCATTCATAAGTTCCGAGTGTGATTCATGATTCTTATTCACTTCTTGATATTAAAACTCTTAAAGTAGTTGAGCTACTGCCCTCGAGCCTTCTATATGTCGGATAGTAGTCGGATGTATAAGTTCCTATTCCTAAAGGATCTACGATGACTAATGTCTCTGATTCCATAAGCCATTACACATTATCTTGATACATATCTATGATTTCTGAGGCTCTATTTGATGTAATTCATAGTGACATTTAAAGAGTACGCAACATGACTATCGCTTTGATATTTGAGTGTTAGTTAGCCTACTTGTCTATTGAGTCTCAGATGATGATTTAGATGCATATGGTTACTCACTACTCTGCTCGTGCATATTGTTATTACATCTTCCACCGAGTCCCGGCCGGTATGTTATCATGCACGTTTCACTACATTATTCACCGAGTCCCCACTGTAGGACCGGGTACGTTATATGATGATATGATGATACGATGATATGATTATGGCACCGAGTCCCATGATGGGTCGGGTACGGTATATGTGTACACGACTTTATTCACCGAGTCCCATAATGGGCCAGGTATGGTATATGATAATGATATGCATGATTTCATTCGTAAGGCACATGCATGCTGATTTCTTGATTATCATACTTGTCTCCCGGAATCTCTACTTCGCTTATGATCTTTCTTATTATATTTCATATTTTATATACTCGCACATATCTCATACCGACCCCTTTCTTCTGTGGGGTCGTCTTACGCCCGCGCGTGCATACTCGTTTTGGTGATCCGCCGGCCCTTAGGACTTCTATTCAGCTGTCTTGGAGTGCTCCATTGTCCCGAGCCTATACTTTTGGTACAGACCCTTTTGATGTATATATATATTTATCCAGGGGTACGACGGGGCCCTGTCTCGTCATAGGTTACTGTTGATACTCTTAGAGGTCTGTAGACATATGTGTGGGTTGTGTATAGATGTTGTTCAGCTGTGTTAGCATGAATTATATTTTGGGACGTTCCCATTTTTAGTGGCAGCCTTGTTGGCTTGCGTATGTATATATTTTGGGATGTTGTATGTAGTGGCAGCCTTGTCGGCTTGCGTATATATAGTTGGGACGTTCCCATACGTTATGACAGCCTTGTCGGCTTGTGTACGGTGTTATCTTTGACTTGTTGTAACTCCTCAGGAGACAGGTTACCTTGACATATATGTGACGCTTTCTGAGGCGACGTTTTGTTCTTATAAGTTTCCATGTTATGTTCAGTTTCAGATCGATTATAGTTAACAAGTGTGTATACGAGTGTCCAGTTCGGGCATTAGTCACGGCCTACGGGGTTGGGTCGTGACACATAGCAGCACAGAACTAGACAACAAAGGAAAAAAAGGACGGAGACTGGAAAGAGTTTGCTTAAGAGTGGGTTACTAGAAATGATTTAGATCGTGAAGAATCCCATCAATTCTATCAATAATTTCACCCTTATCCTGAAGCATTTGGTGCTGGAGTTCTTCCACTGTTACTTTCAGATGATCCTTCAGGAGAGCATTCTCAGCCTTTAGCTGTTCAATTTCGTAATTTACTGCCTTTAAGGCTTCGGTCAGGAAAGAGATGGTGGAACCCGTTCCTTCAGCGACACATTCGTAATCTTCTAGATTAGCCATAGAGAGCGTGTTCTTTGCCGTTCCTAAGGTTGCTTTTCCAGTTCTTACGTTAAAGTGCCCCAGTACTTTTGTCAGGAAGAAGCCATAGGGAAGACCAGGTCTATCTTCCCTAATGCGCGTTGCTTTGATCATTTGTATGATCATGATGGCTGGTAGATTGATCGATTCAAAAGCTGATAGAGCTTCTATGAGAACCACATATACCGAAGTGACGATAACATTTCCTCCAGTCCTTGGTATGAATACTTTGTCCATAAATTCAAGGACTAGTTGATAGACTGGATGGATCTCTCTTTTGAAGAGTTTTTTGGTGCAAGTTGATGATCCGTTTTTAACAATCACATTTTTTAAGGAGGTAGAAGCTCTTCCAGTCACATCCCTTACCCCTACAGCTGGTACTCCCAGAATTTTTTCCAGTGTTGATTCATTCAAAATAAAATCTGTCGCATTTACAGTTAGAGCCAATGTGTTATTATCAAGGTGACATAGGTTGGCGTAAAATATATCCACTTCAGTTTTGTTTATGCAAGGAGCCGAAGGAGTAAAAAGATGAGTCTAATTTTGAAATTCCAACATTTCCATCAATTCTTTCATGCCAGTCTGCTCCCCTAGGCTTTTATCGATCATCATTCCAAAAAGAACTTTGTGTTTCCAAAGGGATGAATTTGATGTTGATAGGTATGAATTTTCAGCACTATCAATAGAGTAGTGTGGTTGACTTGAGTAGAACAACTCGGATAGAGATGTGGACTTCCCTCCGGTTTTGCGGTTATCGCCTCCAAGAGAAACAGAGTCGCTAGTACTGTGGTCTAAAGAGGTTGGATCATATGAGGATGATGACACAAGAATCATTTTGCTTTGGTTAGCTATCAGTATGTCACACTAGGTAGTATTTAGAAGTAGGAAAGAGATGTGAAGCGATGTGAACCAAAGAAGGTGCTATGTAAGAGAGAGAGATTGACGGTGAACAAACGAGAGGGCCTGTAGTTATTGTTAAGCTATTAGAGATGACTGTTTAGAGTGGATATAAGAGAAGGCGTTGGGATTCGTGTTTGTTTTTGACTTTTGAAGTGGGAGGCGCTTGACCGACTTAGTACAAAAAGTAGTAAGAGACATATGAGAGTGCTGAGAGAACTACTAACCTGAGTCACAGGGAGAGTAGGTCTCTGGACAAACTTGACCGTCCTGAGCAGTAATTCTAAAAACTTGAACTTGTTCATGCGCTGTACTGTACTTCTCATGCGTGCATACCTCTTTTTCTGTCACATCCACATTTTGACCCAGCATTTTCACACTCTGCTTTTTCCTCGAGCTTCCATTGGAGTGATTGAATTTTGAACTGCAGCTTCTGATATTGAGATGTGTCCTTTCCATTAGATGACAAAGACACATCCTGTCGTGAAGGATTTAAGGAGAGACCTCTCAAGTTAACTCAGAAGATTAATTAACCATTTCCTTTCTTCTCTCTATCCTCAGCCTACACAAGATGTCAGTGTTTGGATTTGGGAACCCAAAGCAGCTTGGGTCCCTCATAATTATAGAAGGGATGTGTCACGACCCAACCCGATGAGTCGCAATGAGTGCCCTCGACCTACCGACCACACCCTTATACCGTACCCGGGATCTCCTTCGAATAACAGGGTGGCCCATATATAACTTATAACTGAACTATACTTGTTATATCCCGTATTTTATACGTTCGGATATTTCAAGGTAGTCGTGGCAAAGATAAGGGAATGACCATCTCCCAAAATTATTTTAATGTACAAGTTGGTTAGGAATATGAGTAGTATGGAAATATCGGGAAAAGTTAAGGGTAAAAAGAGGAATTCACAAAATGGTTCACGGAAATAATGCGGAAGTGCCAGGGCAAAACGGGAATTTCACACAAGGATCGGGGATAAAGATTATATTATCCGAGTATGAGAATGTATATATATGGAATTCGGAGAGCGTAGGAAGTAAACCGGTTAACGTGATCACTCGAGGATAGCCCTTGTAACCATAAGCCAAGGTGGGGCCCGCCCATCGGGACGTTATAAAAGACATATAAAGAGATATATGGGTAGTACATGTGAAGTTGAGCAAGTCTTAAGAAGGACCCATAAGCCAAAAATGAGTGTAAGCCCTCCAAAAGGACGATTTAAGAAAACGTTTCGGATGACCTGACTTTAAGGGGCAAACACGGCATTATACGTTTGGAATTTAGGAAAACCCCAGAAATAAAAGTTGTAGATAATTGAATTAGCTTTCCAACGGTAGGTTGTGGACCCCGACACGATGTCGGAATCAAAAGTTATGGCCATTTTAAGAGAGAGACCTTAAGCTGCCAAAAAATAATAAAGAGAAACCGCGGGCCCCACATGGGGAGGTCGGTGAAACCCGACTTAGGGGTGCTATAAATACCCCATAAATCCTATTTTTTCAGCAATATTAGCATTCTAAAATTTCTAGAATTCTCTCAAACTTCTCCCAAATATTATAGTTTGATAAATCAAGAATTTAACAAGATTTCGCCAAACTAGTCCGTGAAAGGTGATTGTTCTTCTTTCTACTCAAGTGTGGCGTTGGAGAAAATTTATGTGGCTGAGTTTCTTCAAGTATAAGGTATTTTATTCATCCCATATCTTGTGTTGAGTTTATTTTAAGGTCTAGCAAGCTTTAAAAACGAAAATAGTTATGGAGAAGTTATGGTCATAAAGTGTTGTGTTGAAGCGATTGTGTTTATGGGCTGTTTGAACATGTTGTGGCCATGTGTATGGACTGATTTATATATGTAAAGATGGTATATAATATTGTTAGTTTGTTGGCGAGATTATACTCCTCGATTGGGACGAAAGGAAGTGCATGTTGTTGTTGTATGTTGAAAAACATCGTGTGGGATGTTTATGGAACATATTGTTATGAATAAAAGTGTTGTGATGTTGATATTATTGGCATGATTGTTGGTGTTGTTGTTGATAATTTGGCCGGGTTGAATTCCGGATTGCGTTGATTAAAAATTGGCCGAGTTAGATTCTCGGGGATGGTGTATTTACGAGGAGAGATCTTTTGCACGAAATTTCGGCAGATAACAAGTAAATGTATTTGAAGGATTAAGAGAGGCATATGATAATGAACCTAACGATAGTGTCGATCTTCTTGAATGTAGACTAACAAGTTGGACGAACAAGCGTAGCTAGTAAGGCGCGACAGTATGTTAAGGCTCGTCCCTTTTCCTTCTATGGCATGAATCATACGTTGCGATTTTATAAATGCTCCCTTAGCGTCCTTATTTTCAAAAGTTAGAAGTTATGATTTCAAAGCATGATTTTCCTTCCTAAAAGTTTATGAATGATTTCCAAAATATCCATTTTCTCCAAAATCCAAGTTTTACGATTTTCGAAAGTTTTATGACCAAAACAACGACTATGATTTTAGGATGACCATGATGATGCTAGATATGAGGAAATGACTAGAACGAATATGTCAAGGATATGTTCTTACCATGAATATGACGATATGAAATGTTAAGCTATTTTGGGATAATGACTATTTTAAAGGTTTCAAAGTATATGAAATGATATGTTATGACCCCGTTTTATGATTTTAAATGTTATCCTTCATTGATAGTCTCGCCTTATTATTAGTCCTTTCGATGCGAGATAAAGCGCCCATGATTATTCCATAATACAATCGGAGGTTACCGACCTTACGTCACTCCGATAGAGCTATAGCTTTTCTTTGGGCTCCCCTGCATGCTACGACATGATACATGTATAAGTATACGTATATGTATATGGGGAAGATGGGGAAAGGGCTATAGGCGCGCGGCCCACCGATCGCTGAGAATGATATGATATCGTCCCGGACGCGGGATGCCCGGACGCGGGATAAGTGGTTAAATGGATCGGAGCCGACGCCTCGGCAATATGGTATGTTATATTTTCTTTATATATGAAAATGAGATGTTTTCAAGAAAGAATACGTACATGTATATACAAATGGATCGGGCTGCACGTTCCGCGAAGAATGTATATGGATCGGCCGCACGTTCCGCAAGATAGTATATGGATCGGGGCCGCACGTTCCGCAAACATTAAGCATGCATGATTCCGCCTTAAGAGGCACTCATACCTACAGGTTACAGCTTCATACATGACATGCTCCATATGTACAGTATACTCTCTTACATGACATGCTCTACTTTTCATACCATGTTACTGTTCATGCCTTACATACTCAGTACATTGCTCGTGCTGACCCCTCTTCTTCGGGGGCTGCGTTTCATGCCGCGCAGGTACACCCAGACAGACAGAAGCCAGGGCAGATGATGTCCCAGCGAAGTTGGCAACTCCAATCATTCTGGAGTGTCGTCGAGTCAGTGTGCTATGCTATGATGTCTTGTCCGAAGTTAGAGACTTTGCAGACATAGTCGTGGGTTCGGAGTCAATCTGTGCTATGATACAAGTTTTGTACAGTTACATATTTTATTTGATTTGAAAGCAGCAAAGGAATTTTTCAGCAATCCTATTATGTATACTTGACTTAGAGATTCAAAAAAAAAAAATTTAGTACGTAGTAAGAGTCAGTGGGTTCGCTCGGCTCCGGTTACGGGGTCGGGTGCCCATCACACCCTAGTGAGATCGGGGTGTGACAATATCGACTCCTGTAAGAATAACATAATGGACTCTGCATCGAGAACGCACAATCATATATATATATATGTACTGAAGATAACAGTGCAAGCGGACTAGACCGCTACATACGTTGTACAATAAAATAAGAGCCGACAAGGCTACATAGCATCCCAACTACATACAACTGTCTACAGACCTCTAATAGAGTACAAAGCTGTATAAAGGACAGGACAGAGCCCCGCCATACCCATATATACATTTCAAACTAGCATACCAAAAGAGACTACAGCTCTGAACTAAGTAGAGCGCACTGAATACTGTTGGAAGGAAGTCCTACTGAGCTGGACTGCCTGTCTGTCTACATGAACGTGTAGGCATGAACGCAGCCCCAAAGCAATAGGGGAATCAGTACGAATAATGTACCAAGTATTTAAGGCATAAGAACAACATATACATAAGAATCATGAAAGAAATCTGAAACATGAAAGCTAATCCAAATATCTGAATGCATTTGAGTGATTGAACAACTGGAAGTGTCTGTATAACTCTGTATAACTGAAAGTACATCCGAGGGCGTATGATATGGATGCTTTCTTTTTAAAAAATACATATATCATAATATAACTGTTAGTCTTTGAGGAACGTACAGCCTGATCAATAAATGTTAGTACTGCGGAACGTACAGCCCGATCCATATATCATATCATCCCGCATTCGGGGTATTCTTATACTGTATCCACTACAATGGTGTGCACATCCACGTGCCTACCCGGTCGACTATAGCGCGGTGCGGTGTGAGAAAATAGTTGTACATATATATAGATGCATAAAAGACTCGTAAAAGAATACTCTGAACTCCTCGGGGTAACATAAGACCTCTAAGTGGCATAAGAAGCTAAAGTATCAATATAATAGATCTTTGGAAAACTATAGATGTGAAACATATGAAATCAAGGATACAATGATTCCTATACTATCTAGGAATAGAGTCTTTGGGACTCGGTCATTTACTTCTTTTGTTCGTAACATAAGGATCATGCCAAAAGAATAAAAGGGATAGCCTTAACATACCTGCAAAATCTATCTTAACGTCTAACCTCAAGTCCGTAGGTCTACAATCAAGATAATATATATCACGATTAGACCATTTACATCACTTATTATCTAATTCGAGTATGAATGGAACTTAACGAAATTCGGGAAGCATTTTCCCTATAATTCTTACTCCAAACTAACTCTAGAACAACCTACAATATACACAACATCACCAAAAACAATAACAACATCAAATAGCAACATAAACAAGTGGGAATATCTCCAAAAATCTAATTAAAAAAAGCCCACAAGACAGCCATATCAACTAACTAGTTTATATCTTTATAACACCATTTCCGTCACTTTAAACTAGGCAATTCTTCCGTAACCAACTTAATTAACAAGAAAAAGGGATAAAGCATACCTTAAACTCCAAAAAACCCAATTAGAATCTTAACTTTAAGCTCCGATGATCAGCCCCACATCAAAGTATCAATACTACCACTCTTCCTTAGCTAGTTTCCAATTTGTAAGACTAAATCTTGGTTTATTTTAAGAAAAATCAGTTTGAAGACTTTGGAGAGCCTTAGGGGAGTATATGGGTTTGTTTGGATGAAAATATGAAGAAGAGGTCGAGCCTCAACTTAATATAACAAAGAGAGAAGGTGGCCACCGCCTCAAAAGGACGGTGGCGTCAACATGTTCGACAACGGCGCTGACATGGTCGACGACCGTCGTCCCTCCACCGTCAACATGCCATAGCCCCTGATTCTTAGGTGGCTGGGCGTCAACTTGGCTTTAGCCACCGTCAACAATGTTGATAACGATGTCAACATGTTGACGGGTCATCAAATTGCCTCCTCAAGTTGCAGCATGCGCTTTTCCGTTCATCATCGATTCATTTAACCTCTAATCCTTCCAATACTTGTAATACTTAAACTTGACTATTCATATACAAGAGTTAAGCATGTCTAATATCCCAAAATCTTGAAGATGAATCTTAAAACTCGAGGATGAGGTGATTAACATACTATGGACTAATGACGTATCAAAATGGGAGATGTAACATTCTCCCTCCCTTAGGAACATTTGTCCTCTAATGTTTAGTCAATAGAATCTTATAAAAAAATTGGCAGAGTCTCGTCTATAACTTTACCAATACCAACCTGCCATACAGCAACCTAACAATACACAGGGCCACACAAAACAATAATAATTGTGGCCTCACACGACCAAAATAAAATAGCTATAAGTATATCACATACCTGAAGTCCGGACTTCCTCAGAAGTTGAGAATAGATGTGGATATTTGAATTTCATATCGTTTTCTGCTTCCCAGGTCTTTTCTTCAACATTATTATTCCTCTAGAGCACTTTAATAGAAGCCACATCCTTAGTCCGCAGCCGACGGACTTGTCTATTTAATATAGCCACAGGGGTTTTCCCATATGATAATTGCTCAGTTACCTGAACATGATCTATCGGTACAACTCTCGAGGGATTTCCTATACACTTACGGAGCATGGACACATGGAATACAGGATGTACATACTCCAGATCAGAAGGTAGCTCTAACTCATATGCTACCTTACCCACTGTACGAATGATTCTATATGGCCCAATGTATCGAGGGCTTAACATACCTTTCTTGCCAAACCTCATCACTTCTTTCATAAGCGAGATCTTCAGGAAGACCCAATCGTATACCTCAAACTCTAACTTACGTCGCTGATTATCTGCATAGGATTTATGTCGATACTGTGCTACTAGTAACTGTAATGACCCTTCCGGTTGTTATGGGAAATTAGGACTCTGTTGGGAATTCTGAGGTCGTGGGTAAATTCGTAGGGCGTCTTTTTGTATGCGTGCATTTTTTGTGTTGTGTTTTTGAGGCCTTGAATGAAATGTGGGGTGATAGGGAGAAAAACTGGACAAAATCGAGCTCACTGCCCAAAACGAGCCACTGTGGCGTACTCGGACCGCTGCCAGCGGCCATCCATTTTCCTTGGTGGCCGCTATAGCGGGCAATGTACCGCTATAGCGGTACCGCTATAGCGGTAGATGGACCGCCATAGCGATCACATCGATTTTATGGTGGCCGCTATAACGATTACTTGACCGCTATAGCGGTACCGCTGCAACGGCGTGATGTGATTGCGGCGAGCGTGACTTTTGTTGTAGATGTTGACGTAAAACAGTAGCCTGAATTTTATATACTCAGTTTTATTTTCTCTTCTCACAAAACCCCAACACACTTCCCAACAAACACCTAGAGAGAATTTTCAAGCTAGGAAAAGATAATCTTGAGAGATAAGTTCCATTGATTTTCATTCTATCATTCCCTTCCCCTTCCCCTTCATTATTGTAATCATATTCATGGGTCTTTAATGGTGAAAGTGAAGTAGAAACCCTAGAATATCAATAAACCTTCTAAACTTGATGGGTTGGGGTTGTTATCACTTATTTATTATTTAAATGGATTGATTAGTTGCTATTTGTCATAAATTGAATATTTAGAATCACAAACTAAGTGATTTGAGACCTAGGGTTCTATAAAAATGGTGTCTTTGCCATAGAAAACTGTTTGTAATGGGAATATTTGATAGAATGTTGTATAAATTGATGGTAAATGAATACTAGGGGCCTTGATAGGTTATTTATCACCTAGAAAATCATCCACCCTTAGAATGGGGGAAGTTAAGGGTATTCTTGCTTTGGTGTTTGTGAATTGAGCAATGTGACTCATTGAGCCTTCTATTTTTAGACCGTAAATGTATTGAGGCTTTGAGGAAAGGAAAGACTGTAGCAGAGTAACCTGTGTGTTCCAGTTATATTTTGAGGTAGGTTAGGATTTACTTAAGTTAGACTTTGGTTAGTTGATTGTATGTTTGGTGATCTCCTTAGGAGAAAGCCTGTCTAGTTTTCATGTATGGTATTGTGTGGTTAAATTCCTACGTGAATGTGATTGATTGATTGTGTAGGTTCCGTGCCATTATTCCTGTGTGATTAAATCTACAGTGGATGTGTTGTGATAAGAAGCTAATATAATCTTCTCAAGGGTATTGTGACATGAAATGATGAGTTGATTGTTGAAACTGGAAAGGTAAGAAACATTGTTCCGTAAGAGGTATGGAAAGGCACTCATGTGACCTAGATTATGGGCTCGTGGTCCGAGGATCGTTCCAGAAATGAGAGGTACTTTGATATGTCCCGCGACTGAGGTTCGTTCTGGGGCGGAGGTTTGTGCTCGGGTCCGAGGGGTATTCCGGAACGAGTGGTACATGGACACCATAGGTCACCTGCAGGTCATGACTATTGAGCTAAGACATCAACTAGCATGTATGTACAGCGAGTCAGATTATTGTGGTAAATCTATTTCCGTTATGCCTTACGTGATTGTGATTGCTTGACATTCTTGGTGATTTGATTGTGATTGTCCTTGGTTGACTTGCTGTGATTTACTGATATTCATGTTTGTTGACTGGCTTATTTTATTCTATTGATTTTACAAAATATGCATGATACTAATGTTATATCCCGCATTTTTGTACGTCGGGATAATCCGAGTCAACTTTGATTAGTTAAGGACAAGACCATTCCGAGATATGAAGCAGAGACCTTTGTTCGTTTTAAAGGCTTAAATTGTGTATGATTTTATTGGTATGGAAATGTTAAGGAAACATTTGGGGTTAAGTTCCATTTTTAGTAAGTATTCTATTTTTGGAAAGTTGAAAATTCAAAAAAAAAATAAAAGAAGAGAGGGAGGTGGCCGTCCAAGGTGGAGTGGACCATGGCCACATGGATGCATGATATAGGTAATTAAAAGATGACTAGGCAAGGGAAAATTCATCTTTTATGATTTAAGAAAAATCTAGAAAATTTGAGAAATTTGGAGGGAAAGAAAAGAAAAAGAAAAAAAGAGAAAAGGGGCACATGGCCGTGCCCATTTTATACATATATATATATATATATATATATATATATATATATATATATATATATATATATATGTGATGGTCGGAAAGACACACTTCATCATTTTCATCTCTAGAAATTTCAAGAAAATTGAGAACAAACTCAAAGGGCCATTCGGCCAAGAAGAAGGTGAAGCAAGATCAAGAAAGAGTGATCAAGAAAAATAATTTTCTCTAGCAATTCTACTCCATAGAAGGTGAATAACAACATGGAGGGGTTGTTGGAATAGCAAGAGCAAGAATTGGTTAAAAAACAAGCCCTAGCCAACTTGAAGAATCAAGTGAAAGAGGTATGGTTCAATCTTATTTTTCATATGTTATGGATGATTTGTGTATGTTGTGATGTATGAAAATGAATGAAATTCATGAAAGTGTGGAGGTTGAAGTGTAGCCGTGTGTGTGTAGGTGTGTGGCCGTGTGATATGTGTGTGTAGAGGGGGTGATTAATTGATTGAATTTAGCATGTTTGTGTGTTGTTGTAATGTGTAGAAAATGCATGAAACTCATGAGATAATATATGTTGATGTTGGGCCGTGTAGGGGCTGTTTGGCATGCAAGAAATGAATTAATGCTATCTAGTATCTTGGTTGTCGTCGTTATGAATTCGACAATGTAAAATGAAGTTTAATGATCCTAGTTGAAGATCAAAACCGTGTGGGCTGATTTGAAGTTTAATGTGATCTTAATGTAGTTGCTTGAATTTGTGACGATAATGTTGTTAAAGTGTGGTTTGGTAGTGTAGTTTATGAATTCGGAAGGAAGAAACGTGTTGATGTCGTTCCTATGGAAATTGGAAAGTTTCGGTGATGAAGTAAGTGAGCTTGGCTGTTTGAAACGTTGTACGAATTGTTTAAAGTGTGTTTGAATGTTGCTTGAATGGTTTGAATATATTAAGTGGAATTGAACATAATTGGCATGTTGTCGAAATGTGTGGAGAGGAATCATTCGCGTTACAATGCATTTTTGAATTGATTGTTATGTTGTTAAAATGGTTATTGGTATTGTTGTTGAAGAATTGGCCGAGTGGAATTCTCGGGGTGTGGTATTTACTGGGGAGGTGCTGCCCAATTTTCTGTAGAAATGGGTAATGGTTTGGAATTGAATTTCCTAAATATTTATAGCTAATGGTTGATATTTATTGACGTCGTGTAGACTTTGGAGAGCCGAGGCCTGAGTTTGGATTGGCTTAAGGAGCGGCCAAGGTATGTAGAGCTTACCTTTCTTTCCTATGGCATGTCTTAGACGAACGTAGGCTATGACACGAATCCCGATGCAATTCTATTCTTGCGGTCCGAGCGTGTCTATGACTCTTATTTGGTTCTTATGTTCTTTTGTATGACTAAATCTAAAATGTCGCATAAAAGTATTGGTTGGAAAGAATTTGATTCCTAAACGGTCCCGAACTTCAAACGCTCGTAACTTTTGCATATGAGCTCGGATCGCCCCGAAACATAATAGGTAACTTCATAAGGTATAACATTCCCCTAACTCTCGTAGTCGGGCTCGGATGGGGTCGGCACCCGTCCGTGGGGCCCGCGGCTTTTCTATGATTCTCCTTAATGACCTTTAAGAAAGATTTAATATTATTTTCACCTTGATCTCCGAGCATGGATTCCCTACTTATTTGGTAAGTTTAGAATTTTGAATTAGATGCCTTTGAAATAAGGATTGTTACGCATGTGACTTCGATATGTAATTATGTTTTCCAAGGTTCGTTTGATACGTTCCCGAATGGCATTCAAAAGGGAATTTGATTGGACTATGACCCTAATATGTAAATAATGGTTCGTTCTGATTAATTTACTAAATTTTGGTATATATTTATGCTGCATATGACTTATGAATTTTGTTCATTGTATATGATTCCTACGATTCTGCTCGTGCATATTATTGTTACTTCCTTCGCCGAGTCCCGGGCCGGTTGTCATCGTGCGCACAATCCGAAGTATGATGAGATTCCGAAGTATGATGAGCGTACGAAATATGATCGATTCGATATATGATATGATACGAAGTATGATGAGTTCTGAAATATGATATGGTTCTGAAATGTGATGGGATTCTGAATTATGATGTGATTCGGAGGAGATGTTCGGAGAATATACAAACTTCCGAAGTATGATGAGTTGTGGCGCCCAAGGCAGGAGGGGCGACCACGTTCCGTCCGTCGGGTCCCATTACGGACCGTATATGACATGTGTTTTTGATATGTATGATTTATGTTCAGAAGTAAGTATTCTGGCATTCTGATGTTTACACATGGTTTCTGTAAATTCCGCATATGATTTCCGATAAATGACACGCTTTATGTTTATATGACGATTTTACTCACCGAGTCCCTCATTAGAGGGGCGGTACGTATATATATATATATATATATATATATATATATATATATATATATATATATATATATATATATATAAGTATGTCTGACGATATGATGACGTGGCTATAATATGGTTCGACTTACCGACATATGCATATATATGATAAGTATCTAAAGAGACGAGTTGTTATCTGGTTATTACACTTATTCCGGTAACCCTTGATTTGATTATGATCTTGTTTATTGTTTTCCCGCTTTACATACTCGGTACATATTCCGTCACCGACCCCCTTTCTTCGGGGGGTCGCGTTTTTCACGCCGCGTGTGTTCGGGCACACGATCCCTGGTGGTCCTTCAGTCTAGGGCATCTATCCCGCGGTTTGGAGTGCTCCCCTTGATCCGGAGCCTGCATTTTGGTACGTATACTTCGTTATTTATATATATATGTTTGTTCACGGTACGAGCGGGGCCGTCTGTTATATGGTTACGGTATGACTCTTAAAGGTACGTAGACATAAACGTGTGGGTGTGGGCGAGTTACGTACGATTTACGTCTGTTTGGTTTGTGTCCTTATGTTTTGATAGCCTTACCGGCTACATCCGTTATGTATATTTGTATATGTGTACATGTATATATATATGCGTGTCAGTTTTGGGGCGACGACTTACCTCCGCCTATTCTTATGCAATTAGTAGTACGATTATGGTTGATGGGTACGTATGAGTGCCCAGCTCGGGCACTAGTCACGGCCTACGGGGTTGGGTCGTGACAACTAATCTTAGTCGGCCTATGATATCTACCGGTACATAGTGTTTGTACTGATACTACCTTGCTGCATTCCTTGAGTGCAGATTGTGATATAGAGACCGTTGCTCATCCTCACATCTTGTGTGAAGGATATTTGTTGACAGATTTTGGGTGAGATTCTTCCCATGCTAGGCAGCCCGAAGATATTCTTGCTATGATGTCTTTTCGTACTTTGGATATTATGGATTACTTATTTGTTAGACTTCAGATTCTTAGACATGTTTTTAGCTTAGAGTCCTGTACGATGACTTTCGAATTTTGAGGATTGTAATAGTTAGAACTTTCGCACTTATTTCAGTATTTATGGCATGACTTATTTTGTTCTTTGATGTTTGAACGAGAAATATCGTTTTGCTTGGTTAATATAAAATCGGATTGAATGGATAGGTGTCTTGTTTATTGGTTCGCCCACTATGATATAGATGGGTGTCAGTCATTGCAGGTTGGGTAGTGACAGATGTGCCGTAAAATTATGACACATCTAATGCCTTTTAACTCTAAGTTTTACTTGTCTTCGAGCAAGTTTGTGCTAGTTTGATGTGTTTTGTGTGTTGTGCAGGTATTTTAAGTTAGAATGCTCCGAAAGCGAAAAAACGAGGAAAGTGCAATCTGTCCTGATAAGAATAAGTATGGACCGTCAACATGCTCGACGGTCCGTCGAGTTGCTTCGTCAATAAATTCCTGCAAAATGACAAATCATCAGATCGTCATTAGATCGTCGACTTACAC